>NW_021166920.1:904176-1056676 GCF_900634415.1 Cottoperca gobio | reverse complement strand
CGGTACAGTGAGGCAGAGGCGGCAATTGAGCAGGTGTTGAAGTTGGATCAGCGCTGTAAGGAAGCATCAAGTAAACTCTTCACCTGCCGGGTCCTGCAGCTCACGGTGAGTCGACGTGCTGCATGAAGCACATCAGAAACTGGAAATCAGTTACTTTCAGATCCTTTTTTGTATTTGTTGTAATTTTCAATACATGAGGTAACTTTAATGTGTGCTTTCTTTTATTGTAGGAGTTGGGTTTTGAGGAAGAGCAGAGTAAAGTGCTGCTGGAGAAGTTCACCACAGTTCAGGCGGTCATCACCTCACCTGAGGCCCACAGTAAGAGTCAGCTGCAGTACCACTTCTGTCCACACGGGGGCTGCACTACTCTGTTACAGCCTGTGTAATGCGTGCGGCCCCCGTTTACTTCAATTCATAAGCTTTTCTCCGTTCACCTTTGAAGCATGCAACAAAAACAAGGTTTCCTTGAAGTGTTGAGTCATTGAAATGATCATTTTAAGGGTGGAATATTCCTTTAAGGGTTCCGAGACGTTTTCAAATACAATACTATATTATTACATTATAAACAGTCAGGGTGGCATCAAGGGGCAGAGAAATGTTTAGAGTAAAACATCTAAAGGATATTATTAAAGATGCATGAAGGTTAGAATCACAACACTTACACTAAGCAGACATGCAGGACTATCAGAGGACCAACAAACACTTAGTCTGCACACCGTGTGGCACCATCATGGAGCTCCAGTGGGGATGGCGTGGGGCTTTTTAAAATGAAGTTTATTGATATGATGTTAGTTATACTTTGTTTTTCACAACATGATTTCCACTTCCTGTCTCTTACTTGCAGCGCTGCGGCTCACATCTCAGCAGGACCAGAGTGGGTATGTTGTTTGGCTTTTAGCAACACACATAATCACAACACACACTGAACAATGTTCAGCAATATCGAATGTTTTGGGGAAGTAGAATGTTATATGGTGCGATTCCAAACATGAAGCAAACCAAGATAAGTTAAGATGAGAACTTTATTGAGAAAAGAAAAGTGACAATAACAATGAAACGACTGTATTCACCTCTCACTATACAGATGGGATCCATGATGGGTGACTGCACACATGGTGTGTCGCATTGTACTAGCAAATAAAATGAAAAGAATCTAAATATAATTGCACAGGTGACGTTGTAGGTGGTGGGTGATGGGGTCCGACACCACAACAGTGTTACAGCTTGTGATGCTCGTGTTAGAAAGTCAGAGGACCTGCAGCAGCGCTCCTTACACTGTGTGTGGCAGTCTGTTACAGAAGGAGCCGCTTCATCACCGTCGTTCAGTATAATACAAAATGATGATGACATTATCCTCTCCTGTGATCGTTGCTTTGTCTCTTCCTGTTCACGTCCTGCTTCTCTCCTGATAACTTCCCTTTTCTATCTTCCAGGAGCTGTCGCTCTCTGTGGGTTGGGAACATTACACTGGAAGTTGTAGAGAAAGACCTCTGGGAGCTCTTCAAAATGTAAAAACACTGTGTGTGTGTGTGTGTGTGTGTGTGTGTGTGTGTGTGTGTGTGTGTGTGTGTGTGTGTGTGTGTGTGTGTGTGTGTGTGTGTGTGTCTTCATGTCGTCTGTGCTCTCCACCTGCAATCACAACAGTTTGTCTCATGGTGCATGTTGTGCTCCACATCTTCAGCAGAAACAACTGCTCAGATAAATCAATAACATATGCTGCAGGATTACAGATTACCCCGAAAACAGAGGACGTTCAATTAATTGCTACAAACTAGATGTGTGTGTGTGTGTGTGTGTGTGTGTGTGTGTGTGGACAAATTGCATTTTTAGACGGTTATGAATTCACCTTATAGCGAACAACAGATGAAGTCCTTCTAGTTCATTCAGTGCAGTAACAAGATGGACGCTCATACCCTTGTTCTATGAAAGGTAATACAAAGCAGCAGGAGTTGCACCTGTAGCCACCGATGAGCTGCAGTTGTACTTGTAGTAATTAGTGTTCGTGTAGCAACAGTAACAGCAGCAGGAGCAGAAAGGTACAGGATACACGGGACACTTTATTTAGTCTTGAGCATATTTACATCAAACATGTGTAACCAGTGTTTCAATACCAACATGCTCCGGATATAACACGGCCAGCATCACTGCACGTCGGTACCAAAGCTCTGCTGCAGGTGTGAGTCTCTTTGTTTGGACGGTTACAGGTTTGGTGAGATAGAGAGCATCCGAGTTCTTCACGAGCGTTTCTGTGCCTTCGTCAACTTCAAGAATGCCAACATGGCTGCCAAAGCCCTGGAGAAGCTGCAGGTGAGTGATGGGGCGGCTCATTGTTCGCAACCCTGGGTGTCATCGTCCGAGTATGTTAACGTGCCGTTTCCTCCTCTGCAGGGGGCGGAGCTGGGGAGCAGCAAGCTGGTGATGAGGTACCCAGACCGTTGGGTCCAGCGCACCCTGCCCCCCCCACAAAGGACCAACACCAGCCTCGGCTCCAACGTTGCGGGAACACAGCAGAGCTTATTCGCCCCGGGGTACTGAGCAACTCATCACGTGTGTATCTGTGTGGTTGTTTTAGCGTTTAGAGATAAACATTAAGCTTTGTTTAAAGTTGGGGTCAGCATTAATGTTAGACATGTCGCTGGGACGTCAGGGAACACATCGTGATCATTGATGATCCTCAGGATAGAGATCCAAAGACGAGAGAAAAACAAACACACTTCTGTGCATCTGCACTATGCAGCATGTTTTACTTTGAAGGGCACATTAAACTCTTAACTCTTAATAAAGACTTTCCAAGAGAGAACATCCCCTTAGTGTTGTTCAGTCCCATCTTCCATCTTCTCTCCTCAGCGGTTTGAAAACACACGCCGGCCCTCAGGAGAGTGAAGCTGCGTCAGTGTCCATGCATTAGTAGCATCTCATTGTTTGATGTGAATCTGACGCAGGATCTTCTCTGGTTCTGTCCATGCAGGTCCAGACGGTGTGTTCCTATAGATGGAGACGAGTGCTTCTACTGGCGGACAACAGGCTGTTTCTATGGCGACAAGTGCCGCTTCAAACACATACCAGACGAACAAGGTCGAGACAAAAAAACATGGCAACCCTAACTGTGTCCTCTACCCTCCCAACCCCTCCACCCGGGCTCATTAAAGAAGAAGAAGAAGAAGAAGAAGAAGAAGAAGAAGAAGCCTGAGAACACTGACAGCTGAATGTGTGTGTGATCAGAGGGGGGGATTATGGTATGTATGTGATAGCCAAAGAAAGGACTTGTGACTGACAAGATGAGGAAGTTTACAGCGTCCTCAGAAAGACGCTTGCTGTAAGGAGGTCCTCGAAGGAATTTAATTTATTGGAAGTGTCTGGAATACCCTGATGAACTCCTGGTCTCTGCGTGGAGATCTGCGCTCGGTGGGAAGTACGTCATCCGTCATCAGGATTTACTTGGACAAATACGGCCGGTTGAACCATATTGGAAACGCTACAAAACCCAGCTCAGTGACAAACTGTGTCTTTAACACCGCCGTGAAACTGCTTTAACGTCAAGAGTTATTTTCATATCTTTTCGAGAGGTGATTTAAAAATGTTTGGACATAACAATAAATGAATGAAACCCACATTAAAAAGCTTTTGGGTTTACTCAGCACCCTCAGTGTTCCTCGCTGCCACTCTGTCCATGTGACCTGTAAACCAATGAATCAGCACCTGCAGACATTGCTAATGCATCGTGTCTCCGCTCGTCTGTTATGATTGAACCCTGTTCTACACGTGAATGCTTTGGGACTGATACTAAATTAAATAGTTTATCTACATTTTGCAGCAACATGCTGTTTGTTCAACTACATCCATATTTGCATAGCGATTAAGTTTAATTACTTTTTTACTGAAACTATAAACTAACATTTTGGGCCATAAAAGGAAAGGAGTGATTTTGTATCCGACCCTTCCTTCCCCAGCTCCGCCCCCTTTATCTTTAACCGCGCGTGACCTTTGACCTCAGTGCCCGGCCAGATGTCACAGAACAAACAGGCCTCATTATTTTAGACGGGCGCTCAAACTAGTCAAACGGTCACAAAAAAAGTGCAAGTTGAATATTTTCTAGAAGGGAAGTTTATTTGTTTGTTTCTGTCTGTGAACAAGTGGACTTTTTAAATAAACTTCACATTTTTTGTTGACTTTTTGTTTTATATTCTGTTAGTAATTTATAATTAGATTAGTTTTTTCAAAGTAGTTTGAATTAGTTTTATCTTTAGTTTACCAAACTATATTTCTCCTTTGGCTTTACTGTAGTTCACTTCCTTTGTGAGGTAGCTTCACTGTTTACAGGCCGCAGACGTATTCTTAAGTTTTGTTTTCCGATAATGTGAAGCAGAAGAAAGCCGTGCCACATTTGAACAAACTCTGCCAACCACAATGGTGTCACACGGCCACATCCTTCTTAAGTTGACGTTGATGTGCTCGACCTACCTGCTGTGTTAGCAGAGAGGAGCAGCGATGGGTGTAACAGCAGCAACCAGTGGATTTGTTGTCCTCTTTCTTTCTGTTTCAGGTACTGTACATCTACGTTTACATTTTAGTGCCTTTATCTCACTCATTCAGGGAACTTGATCTTCAGAGGGAGCACAGTTTGTAGATTTGATGTGTGATGAGATGCAACCTGACATTTCACTTATCTTCCTGCTGCATGTTATGAAGCTGATGGTGGTTTCTGACGTGTTTGTAATGCTCTGTGTTACAGTGGTACAAAGCAGCAGCAGGTTGACTTACATTTCTGCACACATCTGTGCTGTGAGAGGATCAACAGTGGACATACGCTGCGCCTGCAGACGTCCGTCCACAGTAAGAAGGAGTTCTGTCCCAGTGGAGAAAATATTATGGTTTACTGACATGCAGGATGAAGGACCTGTGGATCTGAGCACAGACTCGGAGTACGCAGGTCGTGTGAAGTATTACTGTGATAAGACGACCTGCACTTTAAGAATCACAGACCTGCGAGAGAGCGACTCGGCCGAGTACAAGTTCTAGTTCAAAGACAAACCAAGCAGGAGATTCACCAGGTCACCAGGAGTCACTCTATCTGTCACAGGTGAGACTCTAATGTGCCGCATGTTCACCATCTGGGATATAATGTTAACTGTTGTGTGTTTGTTCCTGCTGCACAGATCCAGATGTGCAGGTGCAGGTGAGTAGATTGTTTTCTCCCTGGGCAGAGCTGCAGTGTCACAGCACCTGTCATCTGCCTGATCGTCCTTCATACCTCTGGTACAAGAACGGACAGAACCTTCAGGAGGAAACTTCTTCTTCATATTCAGACTACGTTGATGCTGCAGACAGCTTTTCCTGTGCTGTGAAAGGACACGAGGGTTTCCCTGCTCCTTCAGTGTGTGAGTTCACTGCATCTGCTGGAGCTTGTTCACACGTTTTTTTTATTGCATGAACACATTTCACACCTTATTTCACAAACTACACATCTAAACACTAAACTACTTCACACGGCACTAAAGCTAAGCGCTAGTACTGACACGGTAAACATGTCTTACATTTGTTTAAGTAGGTGTTGAAACTCTACACACAAAAGCCTATAAACAGCACATCTTACATGTCTCATTCAAAACTATAGACACTCTTCTAACGTCATCACACCCTTACACACACTATTACTCTTATATATAAAGAGCTCTTTGCACATGCCGACTGCACACTGATGTAAAACACACTGAAGTATTTGTAGCATGCTCTAAAGACGGTGAACACAAATAAAAGATGTTTATTCTCAATGCCCGACACTCATAACAGCATCAGACACAATTACTTCCTCTAACTCGCGCTCCAAAATTGGCCTCCTGAATATTTATAGTGATGTAATCGTTTTCACAGGTGCATTCTGGGTGCAGGTGTTTCAATGACAGTGTTTAGCAAACACACACACATTGATGTGTCTAGTGTGAACAGCGGTGTGTAGTTATCTGCCAAACCTTGGTTAATAAAAAGGCTGCAGGAGTTTTCGTATCTTGACGATTGCAAAAACACTTTTACTATTCGCGCAGCAACAAAGTAGTTTTCTGTCTTCAAATCATTCTCACTTCTAGCAGCTCAGGCTTAGACCTGCTGTACCCACAATGCAACTTGAATGGATTAACTGTATTAAGTGATGTATTGTGTTTAGCATTTTGCAAATCAGCTTTATAGACACATTAGTGTATTGTGTTAATAATGTGGACTGCCTTCTGAAATATAACAGTATTATATATATATATATATATTGTATATTGTATATTGTAGTATACCCTGGGATTATATATATATATTGTATGATGTGCAAAATGCTTTGTGATACGTTAATTAATCTCTATTAGTTGTTTTAGTGTGTTAGATCTTGGTTTAATTTCACTGCATTTAATGTTAGTTTGTGGCAGTTTGTGTTGACGTGTAGAAAGTCTCTCGTCCACAACAACATGTTCGTGTTTAAATGATCTTAAAGATTACATGTATACAGTAATACTTCTGACAGAAACACTGTAAGAAATGAACAATGCAGAGATGTGATATATTTGAAGTGCAGTAGTTAATTAAATAATCACTATTCAGGTGTTGCATGAGGAAAGTACATGTTAAAGTTTTTATGTGTGTGTGAGAAGTGACTGGAGGAAGTCTGGCTGCACTTTCAGCCTCGCGTCGCTCAATAAGAGACAATTATTAACCGTGTGAAGCTCAAACAGCAGCTGCTCCACAACACACACCTGCTGTCAATAACCCAGAACAATGTTACCTGCTCTCTGTTACAGCCGTACAACATGTAGTTACTCTGCGGATTAAAAATCATGTTATATTTCAGGTGTCTATGGTCAAAGCTGCCACAGAGTGACTTACACTGACAGAAGCATCTGCGCCCCCTCAGGCTCTTCAGTGGACATTTCTTGCACTTACTACAGTGTTGGATCTGTCACATCTAAATTCTGGTTCAGTCCTGAGCGTAGTCATCAGTGGGGGGATCCTAACAAACCTCAGGACCTCAGTGAAGACTCCCAGTACACAGGTCGTGTTCAGGTCCTACCAGCAGAGAGAGGACGCTCCACTCTGAGGATCTCTGACCTGAGAGCGACAGATTCAGCTCAGTATCACTTCAGATACAAGACACGAGGCTTTGAATGGAGGAGCAGTTTACCTGGTACCACTCTGACTGTCACAGGTACTGATGAACACACTGATGATGTCGTTAATGTAGCAGGATTTAAATGAATCATCATTAGATCATGTGCTTTCTTATTGGAAATGATCATTTTGATATATACACAGTAAGGGAAGTTTAACACGAGGGAAAGTATTAAACAGGAAGTAAATGCAACTGTAAACAAACATGGAGCAGAAACACCTTGATCAATGTTTTACATTAAAAGACCTTTTCTCACGCTTAGATAAGAGATTAGAGTTGACATAGAAAGTGTTAGATTGTGCATGGTGTGATGTTTAAAACATTGCTGTTCCTTGTTCACAGATGCAGATGTGCAGGTGCAGGTGATCTGGTCTCCTTCTGGTCCAAAGCTGCTTTGTCACAGCAGCTGTCTTCTCACCGGACGTTCTTCCTTTGTTTGGTACAAGAATGAAACGATGATTCAGGAAGAAACATCTGCTTCTTATGGACAAGACGTTCATGCTGCAGACAGTTATTCCTGTGCTTACCAGAGTTACCGCTCTGCTGCAGTGTGTGAGTTTACTCCTCTCACAAACACAATGTCATCACTTCAAATGTAGTGAAGTAGAAGTATGAAGGAGCAGAGGAAACAGTACCTCAGAATTGTACTTATGTACGACACGTGAGTAAATGTACTTTGTTTCTTCCCCACTGGGTGACAGTAGGGCGTGATGCACTCAGAGTAGAAATGAAAGGTGGAGTTTCTGACCACTAGTTTCACTAAAGAATAATTGTGTTATGTGGACTTGTAAACACACTGGCTTCTCCATTCTTTCTCTTTGTTCCACTGATCCACACTTGGCGGCGGTAATGTTCAAAGAAGCGTAAGAATGTGTCAGCAAACCCAGTGAAGAAGAAGAAGAAGAAGAAGAATGCAATATAGCAAGAAAGGATGTAAACAAATACAACACATAGGATGTAAACAAGTGTTTGAGTAACACTTAGTGAATAACACACTCATATTAATGTGTGTTCATATTACCTCCTCCAGATGCTCCGAGGCTTCCCTCTGTGTCACTGAGTCCCTCTGGGGACATTATGAAGAACGATTCAGTGACTCTGAGCTGTAGCAGTGATGCTAACCCAGCAGCTAAATACACCTGGTACAAGGGGGAACAACTGTTCATTGAGAAACAACAGCTCATCTTCAGCTCCATCCAGTCCTCTCACTCTGACCAGTACTACTGTGAAGCTGAGAACGAGCTGGGGAGGAGGACGTCTCAATATGTCTTTATTAATGTGAAATGTGAGTTATAAACGTGCTGCATCTACTGAACAAAGGACAGGTTTAGCAGAGTGTGTCTGCTCCACTGCACTGTTAAAGGGATTCAAACCACTTTATTCATCACAAGACCTGCTAAGTTTCAGATGCTGCAACATCAATTACATTACATCATTTAGCAGACGCTCTTATCCAGAGCGACTTACGTAGAACTAAGTACAGGGACAGTCTCCCTGGAGCAGCTCAGGGTTAAGTACCTTGCTCAGGAGTACAATGGTGTTGAACTCCCAACCTTCTAGTGTTTTGTTTGGAAGGTGTACAACTAGACCACTAGGCCATCACCACCCATCAGTTCATAAATTCATCTGTCTCCTCCAGATGGTCCAAAGCTTCCCTCTGTGTCAGTGAGTCCCTCTGCTGAGATAGAGGAGGGCAGTTCAGTGACTCTGAGCTGTAGCAGTGATGCTAACCCAGCAGCTACGTATACCTGGTACAAGGGGAAGCAACAACTGCTTCAGGGAACAGAAGGGAGTTATCACTTCACCTCCATCAGCTCTGAGGACAGAGGGATCTACTACTGCAAGTCTGAGAATCAACATGGACACATCATGTCATCGTCTCTCTCAGTAGATGTCCAGTGTGAGTCAAGTGACAATTTCACGGTATTCCTCGTGATACAGAAGTCTGTCTATATGAGACATGCTAATATAAAGGAAACATCTCTCTCTCTTTTCTCCTCCAGATGGTCCAAAGCTTCCCTCTGTGTCAGTGAGTCCCTCTGCTGAGATAGAGGAGGGCAGTTCAGTGACTCTGAGCTGTAGCAGTGATGCTAACCCAGCAGCTAACTATACCTGGTACAAGGAGGATGAAGACTCACCAAAAGAATCAGGACAGAACTTCACCATCACTGACTTCAGATCTGAACACAGTGGGAATTATTACTGTGTAGCTCAGAACAGCAGAGGACGTCGTGACTCCACCTTACACCTGACTGTTGGGGCAGGTAAGTTCTCCACATTCACCTCTTTACTACAGAATGAATCTGGATGCCACATCCTTGACCTCAGAGGGACAGTTTTAACCCCCAAATAAAAAAATATTGTTTTTTTCTCCTAACGGTGCTATTTATCAGTCCAGATTGTTTTGGTGTGAGTTGCAGAGTGTTGGAGATGTCGTCCGTAGAGATGTCTGCCTTCTCTCCAACATCAAGGAACCAGAAGTCACAAAAAGACATTTAAGACATTTAAAAGAAAAACTCAACAGCGACGTCTCTTTCCAGAAATCCTGACTCGGTGCCTCAAGATAACCCACAGACCTCGTTGTGAGGAGTTTCATGTAGGAACTATTTTCTTTGTACAGTATCATCGCGTAGAAGGAAGCGTGCACCGATGGAGAACAACACTGATGTTGACATCTCGTGCTGTCAGGAGCCTCTCGTCCGTGAGTAGATGCACGCTTCCTTCTGCGCGGTGATGCGGTTGCCGGGTTTAGTTCGGTAAAGAAAATAGTTCCTACATGAAACTGCTCACAACAAGGTCTGTGGGTTAACCCCAGTAACCGGGTCATAATGTCTGGAGAGAGACTGTTGAGATTTTCAAATGTATCTTTTTGGAGCTTTGAGCTCCACGAGCCGATCGACATCAAGTTCCTTGATGTTGGAGAGAAGGCCGACATCTCTACGGACGACATCTCCAACACTCTGCATCTCTTACTGAAACAATCTGGATATAAAAACAGCTCTACAGGTGACAGGGAACATGTGTGTTTCCTTCTGGTTCTCCAGGTGCATGGACATCAGCAGCGACAGGATCCATCACTGCTGTTCTGCTGGCTTTCACGTTCCTCGCCGTCGTCCTATGGATTAGGTGAGCAGTTCTGTGTCACTATGATTATGTTCACGAATGCATTTAACATTTTGTCCTCTGTGGAAGTTAAGTCATGCAACTGCTGCTCCTCCTATCCAGGAGAAGAAAGTCCATCACACAACAGTCTGCAAAAAGACCCGACACCAGAGAACAGGTGAGAGGAGATTCCAGTGCAGAATATGAGATGCTCAAAAAGGTATTTTGTTTCCCGCTCGTGCTCGGTGTCATTTCACAAAGGATGGTTGGTAGTAAAATATGTTTACTGGCTCACTCATAAGGATATCTTTCTATTCCAATATTCTGAGGGTGTTTTATTGATAATGGTGGAGAATTCATCTTCATACAATAACAATAATAATGAGCTTCACATGAAGGCAAACAAATAGAACAACGTTAACACTGATGCAATTATCAGGGTTACAATAGGATAAATCAAAATAGAGAAAACAGATTTGCCCAACATAAAGACAGCCCTTAAAGCGTGCAAACGTTTTCATAAAAGTAGGTTTTTCTTTTATCAAGTAGTTCAAATGAAGAGTTTTTCATGCTTTGAACATCACAATCAATGGACTCCATTGCTTCGACTGAGCACATATCATTAGCAATGCTTTAAAAGGTCTCCCTTCATTACACGAGACTTACCTGGCTTCATTGAACTAAACGATGGTTTCTGCAGTTACAGTTTAGATGAAGGAAGACCCCCCCTTTCACCTCCCGCTGCCCCTTCTGGAACTAAAACGTTGTTAACCAATGAAGTGACGTAAATGTTGGGCTTCCTGTGATTGGTTTAAATGGTGTTCACACCAGAAATGAACTGCGGACT
Source organism: Cottoperca gobio (assembly GCF_900634415.1). Classification (NCBI taxonomy): domain Eukaryota; kingdom Metazoa; phylum Chordata; class Actinopteri; order Perciformes; family Bovichtidae; genus Cottoperca; species Cottoperca gobio. The sequence goes on along the minus strand of NW_021166920.1, from coordinate 1,045,580 downwards.
GTGAACACCCCTTCTAGTTGGACCAGGGAGCGGTTGTTTGGTCCCGTTCACATCTGCCCAAAAGACCTTCCCCAAGGGAACGCACCATTAGATCCACAACACAAACATAAACCAGAAACCGTCAGCACCTCCTGTGATCCCACCTCAAATCCACCAGGTGTTTAACTACAAGTTTTGTCCCGTCAGCTGAACCTGGATCAGGTGCAGGACGACCTTCACTACTCCAGCATCCGCTTTCCCTCAGAACCAGGAAGAGGCTCTCTACTCCAACGTCGGAGTAGCTCAGACCCGCAGACAGTCAGAGGACGAGGAGGTGGAAGTCGTCTACACTGATGTCCAAACTAACAGTGGCAGGATGTTGTTAACGCCGTTTCCTCCTCTGCAGGGGGCGGAGCTGGGGAGCAGCAAGCTGGTGATGAGGTACCCAGACCGTTGGGTCCAGCGCACCCTGCCCCCCCCACAAAGGACCAACACCAGCCTCGGCTCCAACGTTGCGGGAACACAGCAGAGCTTATTCGCCCCGGGGTACTGAGCAACTCATCACGTGTGTATCTGTGTGGTTGTTTTAGCGTTTAGAGATAAACATTAAGCTTTGTTTAAAGTTGGGGTCAGCATTAATGTTAGACATGTCGCTGGGACGTCAGGGAACACATCGTGATCATTGATGATCCTCAGGATAGAGATCCAAAGACGAGAGAAAAACAAACACACTTCTGTGCATCTGCACTATGCAGCATGTTTTACTTTGAAGGGCACATTAAACTCTTAACTCTTAATAAAGACTTTCCAAGAGAGAACATCCCCTTAGTGTTGTTCAGTCCCATCTTCCATCTTCTCTCCTCAGCGGTTTGAAAACACACGCCGGCCCTCAGGAGAGTGAAGCTGCGTCAGTGTCCATGCATTAGTAGCATCTCATTGTTTGATGTGAATCTGACGCAGGATCTTCTCTGGTTCTGTCCATGCAGGTCCAGACGGTGTGTTCCTATAGATGGAGACGAGTGCTTCTACTGGCGGACAACAGGCTGTTTCTATGGCGACAAGTGCCGCTTCAAACACATACCAGACGAACAAGGTCGAGACAAAAAAACATGGCAACCCTAACTGTGTCCTCTACCCTCCCAACCCCTCCACCCGGGCTCATTAAAGAAGAAGAAGAAGAAGAAGAAGAAGAAGAAGCCTGAGAACACTGACAGCTGAATGTGTGTGTGATCAGAGGGGGGGATTATGGTATGTATGTGATAGCCAAAGAAAGGACTTGTGACTGACAAGATGAGGAAGTTTACAGCGTCCTCAGAAAGACGCTTGCTGTAAGGAGGTCCTCGAAGGAATTTAATTTATTGGAAGTGTCTGGAATACCCTGATGAACTCCTGGTCTCTGCGTGGAGATCTGCGCTCGGTGGGAAGTACGTCAGCCGTCATCAGGATTTACTTGGACAAATACGGCCGGTTGAACCATATTGGAAACGCTACAAAACCCAGCTCAGTGACAAACTGTGTCTTTAACACCGCCGTGAAACTGCTTTAACGTCAAGAGTTATTTTCATATCTTTTCGAGAGGTGATTTAAAAATGTTTGGACATAACAATAAATGAATGAAACCCACATTAAAAAGCTTTTGGGTTTACTCAGCACCCTCAGTGTTCCTCGCTGCCACTCTGTCCATGTGACCTGTAAACCAATGAATCAGCACCTGCAGACATTGCTAATGCATCGTGTCTCCGCTCGTCTGTTATGATTGAACCCTGTTCTACACGTGAATGCTTTGGGACTGATACTAAATTAAATAGTTTATCTACATTTTGCAGCAACATGCTGTTTGTTCAACTACATCCATATTTGCATAGCGATTAAGTTTAATTACTTTTTTACTGAAACTATAAACTAACATTTTGGGCCATAAAAGGAAAGGAGTGATTTTGTATCCGACCCTTCCTTCCCCAGCTCCGCCCCCTTTATCTTTAACCGCGCGTGACCTTTGACCTCAGTGCCCGGCCAGATGTCACAGAACAAACAGGCCTCATTATTTTAGACGGGCGCTCAAACTAGTCAAACGGTCACAAAAAAAGTGCAAGTTGAATATTTTCTAGAAGGGAAGTTTATTTGTTTGTTTCTGTCTGTGAACAAGTGGACTTTTTAAATAAACTTCACATTTTTTGTTGACTTTTTGTTTTATATTCTGTTATAATTTATAATTAGATTAGTTTTTTCAAAGTAGTTTGAATTAGTTTTATCTTTAGTTTACCAAACTATATTTCTCCTTTGGCTTTACTGTAGTTCACTTCCTTTGTGAGGTAGCTTCACTGTTTACAGGCCGCAGACGTATTCTTAAGTTTTGTTTTCCGATAATGTGAAGCAGAAGAAAGCCGTGCCACATTTGAACAAACTCTGCCAACCACAATGGTGTCACACGGCCACATCCTTCTTAAGTTGACGTTGATGTGCTCGACCTACCTGCTGTGTTAGCAGAGAGGAGCAGCGATGGGTGTAACAGCAGCAACCAGTGGATTTGTTGTCCTCTTTCTTTCTGTTTCAGGTACTGTACATCTACGTTTACATTTTAGTGCCTTTATCTCACTCATTCAGGGAACTTGATCTTCAGAGGGAGCACAGTTTGTAGATTTGATGTGTGATGAGATGCAACCTGACATTTCACTTATCTTCCTGCTGCATGTTATGAAGCTGATGGTGGTTTCTGACGTGTTTGTAATGCTCTGTGTTACAGTGGTACAAAGCAGCAGCAGGTTGACTTACATTTCTGCACACATCTGTGCTGTGAGAGGATCAACAGTGGACATACGCTGCGCCTGCAGACGTCCGTCCACAGTAAGAAGGAGTTCTGTCCCAGTGGAGAAAATATTATGGTTTACTGACATGCAGGATGAAGGACCTGTGGATCTGAGCACAGACTCGGAGTACGCAGGTCGTGTGAAGTATTACTGTGATAAGACGACCTGCACTTTAAGAATCACAGACCTGCGAGAGAGCGACTCGGCCGAGTACAAGTTCAAGTTCAAAGACAAACCAAGCAGGAGATTCACCAGGTCACCAGGAGTCACTCTATCTGTCACAGGTGAGACTCTAATGTGCCGCATGTTCACCATCTGGGATATAATGTTAACTGTTGTGTGTTTGTTCCTGCTGCACAGATCCAGATGTGCAGGTGCAGGTGAGTAGATCGTTTTCTCCCTGGGCAGAGCTGCAGTGTCACAGCACCTGTCATCTGCCTGATCGTCCTTCATACCTCTGGTACAAGAACGGACAGAACCTTCAGGAGGAAACTTCTTCTTCATATTCAGACTACGTTGATGCTGCAGACAGCTTTTCCTGTGCTGTGAAAGGACACGAGGGTTTCCCTGCTCCTTCAGTGTGTGAGTTCACTGCATCTGCTGGAGCTTGTTCACACGTTTTTTTTATTGCATGAACACATTTCACACCTTATTTCACAAACTACACATCTAAACACTAAACTACTTCACACGGCACTAAAGCTAAGCGCTAGTACTGACACGGTAAACATGTCTTACATTTGTTTAAGTAGGTGTTGAAACTCTACACACAAAAGCCTATAAACAGCACATCTTACATGTCTCATTCAAAACTATAGACACTCTTCTAACGTCATCACACCCTTACACACACTATTACTCTTATATATAAAGAGCTCTTTGCACATGCCGACTGCACACTGATGTAAAACACACTGAAGTATTTGTAGCATGCTCTAAAGACGGTGAACACAAATAAAAGATGTTTATTCTCAATGCCCGACACTCATAACAGCATCAGACACAATTACTTCCTCTAACTCGCGCTCCAAAATTGGCCTCCTGAATATTTATAGTGATGTAATCGTTTTCACAGGTGCATTCTGGGTGCAGGTGTTTCAATGACAGTGTTTAGCAAACACACACACATTGATGTGTCTAGTGTGAACAGCGGTGTGTAGTTATCTGCCAAACCTTGGTTAATAAAAAGGCTGCAGGAGTTTTCGTATCTTGACGATTGCAAAAACACTTTTACTATTCGCGCAGCAACAAAGTAGTTTTCTGTCTTCAAATCATTCTCACTTCTAGCAGCTCAGGCTTAGACCTGCTGTACCCACAATGCAACTTGAATGGATTAACTGTATTAAGTGATGTATTGTGTTTAGCATTTTGCAAATCAGCTTTATAGACACATTAGTGTATTGTGTTAATAATGTGGACTGCCTTCTGAAATATAACAGTATTATATATATATATATATTGTATATTGTATATTGTAGTATACCCTGGGATTATATATATATATTGTATGATGTGCAAAATGCTTTGTGATACGTTAATTAATCTCTATTAGTTGTTTTAGTGTGTTAGATCTTGGTTTAATTTCACTGCATTTAATGTTAGTTTGTGGCAGTTTGTGTTGACGTGTAGAAAGTCTCTCGTCCACAACAACATGTTCGTGTTTAAATGATCTTAAAGATTACATGTATACAGTAATACTTCTGACAGAAACACTGTAAGAAATGAACAATGCAGAGATGTGATATATTTGAAGTGCAGTAGTTAATTAAATAATCACTATTCAGGTGTTGCATGAGGAAAGTACATGTTAAAGTTTTTATGTGTGTGTGAGAAGTGACTGGAGGAAGTCTGGCTGCACTTTCAGCCTCGCGTCGCTCAATAAGAGACAATTATTAACCGTGGTGAAGCTCAAACAGCAGCTGCTCCACAACACACACCTGCTGTCAATAACCCAGAACAATGTTACCTGCTCTCTGTTACAGCCGTACAACATGTAGTTACTCTGCGGATTAAAAATCATGTTATATTTCAGGTGTCTATGGTCAAAGCTGCCACAGAGTGACTTACACTGACAGAAGCATCTGCGCCCCCTCAGGCTCTTCAGTGGACATTTCTTGCACTTACTACAGTGTTGGATCTGTCACATCTAAATTCTGGTTCAGTCCTGAGCGTAGTCATCAGTGGGGGGATCCTAACAAACCTCAGGACCTCAGTGAAGACTCCCAGTACACAGGTCGTGTTCAGGTCCTACCAGCAGAGAGAGGACGCTCCACTCTGAGGATCTCTGACCTGAGAGCGACAGATTCAGCTCAGTATCACTTCAGATACAAGACACGAGGCTTTGAATGGAGGAGCAGTTTACCTGGTACCACTCTGACTGTCACAGGTACTGATGAACACACTGATGATGTCGTTAATGTAGCAGGATTTAAATGAATCATCATTAGATCATGTGCTTTCTTATTGGAAATGATCATTTTGATATATACACAGTAAGGGAAGTTTAACACGAGGGAAAGTATTAACAGGAAGTAAATGCAACTGTAAACAAACATGGAGCAGAAACACCTTGATCAATGTTTTACATTAAAAGACCTTTTCTCACGCTTAGATAAGAGATTAGAGTTGACATAGAAAGTGTTAGATTGTGCATGGTGTGATGTTTAAAACATTGCTGTTCCTTGTTCACAGATGCAGATGTGCAGGTGCAGGTGATCTGGTCTCCTTCTGGTCCAAAGCTGCTTTGTCACAGCAGCTGTCTTCTCACCGGACGTTCTTCCTTTGTTTGGTACAAGAATGAAACGATGATTCAGGAAGAAACATCTGCTTCTTATGGACAAGACGTTCATGCTGCAGACAGTTTATTCCTGTGCTTACCAGAGTTACCGCTCTGCTGCAGTGTGTGAGTTTACTCCTCTCACAAACACAATGTCATCACTTCAAATGTAGTGAAGTAGAAGTATGAAGGAGCAGAGGAAACAGTACCTCAGAATTGTACTTATGTACGACACGTGAGTAAATGTACTTTGTTTCTTCCCCACTGGGTGACAGTAGGGCGTGATGCACTCAGAGTAGAAATGAAAGGTGGAGTTTCTGACCACTAGTTTCACTAAAGAATAATTGTGTTATGTGGACTTGTAAACACACTGGCTTCTCCATTCTTTCTCTTTGTTCCACTGATCCACACTTGGCGGCGGTAATGTTCAAAGAAGCGTAAGAATGTGTCAGCAAACCCAGTGAAGAAGAAGAAGAAGAAGAAGAATGCAATATAGCAAGAAAGGATGTAAACAAATACAACACATAGGATGTAAACAAGTGTTTGAGTAACACTTAGTGAATAACACACTCATATTAATGTGTGTTCATATTACCTCCTCCAGATGCTCCGAGGCTTCCCTCTGTGTCACTGAGTCCCTCTGGGGACATTATGAAGAACGATTCAGTGACTCTGAGCTGTAGCAGTGATGCTAACCCAGCAGCTAAATACACCTGGTACAAGGGGGAAACAACTGTTCATTGAGAAACAACAGCTCATCTTCAGCTCCATCCAGTCCTCTCACTCTGACCAGTACTACTGTGAAGCTGAGAACGAGCTGGGAGGAGGACGTCTCAATATGTCTTTATTAATGTGAAATGTGAGTTATAAACGTGCTGCATCTACTGAACAAAGGACAGGTTTAGCAGAGTGTGTCTGCTCCACTGCACTGTTAAAGGGATTCAAACCACTTTATTCATCACAAGACCTGCTAAGTTTCAGATGCTGCAACATCAATTACATTACATCATTTAGCAGACGCTCTTATCCAGAGCGACTTACGTAGAACTAAGTACAGGGACAGTCTCCCTGGAGCAGCTCAGGGTTAAGTACCTTGCTCAGGAGTACAATGGTGTTGAACTCCCAACCTTCTAGTGTTTTGTTTGGAAGGTGTACAAACTAGACCACTAGGCCATCACCACCCATCAGTTCATAAATTCATCTGTCTCCTCCAGATGGTCCAAGCTTCCCTCTGTGTCAGTGAGTCCCTCTGCTGAGATAGAGGAGGGCAGTTCAGTGACTCTGAGCTGTAGCAGTGATGCTAACCCAGCAGCTACGTATACCTGGTACAAGGGGAAGCAACAACTGCTTCAGGGAACAGAAGGGAGTTATCACTTCACCTCCATCAGCTCTGAGGACAGAGGGATCTACTACTGCAAGTCTGAGAATCAACATGGACACATCATGTCATCGTCTCTCTCAGTAGATGTCCAGTGTGAGTCAAGTGACAATTTCACGGTATTCCTCGTGATACAGAAGTCTGTCTATATGAGACATGCTAATATAAAGGAAACATCTCTCTCTCTTTTCTCCTCCAGATGGTCCAAAGCTTCCCTCTGTGTCAGTGAGTCCATCTGCTGAGATAGAGGAGGGCAGTTCAGTGACTCTGAGCTGTAGCAGTGATGCTAACCCAGCAGCTAACTATACCTGGTACAAGGAGGATGAAGACTCACCAAAAGAATCAGGACAGAACTTCACCATCACTGACTTCAGATCTGAACACAGTGGGAATTATTACTGTGTAGCTCAGAACAGCAGAGGACGTCGTGACTCCACCTTACACCTGACTGTTGGGGCAGGTAAGTTCTCCACATTCACCTCTTTACTACAGAATGAATCTGGATGCCACATCCTTGACCTCAGAGGGACAGTTTTAACCCCCAAATAAAAAAATATTGTTTTTTTTCTCCTAACGGTGCTATTTATCAGTCCAGATTGTTTTGGTGTGAGTTGTAGAGTGTTGGAGATGTCGTCCGTAGAGATGTCTGCCTTCTCTCCAACATCAAGGAACCAGAAGTCACAAAAAGACATTTAAGACATTTAAAAGAAAAAACTCAACAGCGACGTCTCTTTCCAGAAATCCTGACTCGGTGCCTCAAGATAACCCACAGACCTCGTTGTGAGGAGTTTCATGTAGGAACTATTTTCTTTGTACAGTATCATCGCGTAGAAGGAAGCGTGCACCGATGGAGAACAACACTGATGTTGACATCTCGTGCTGTCAGGAGCCTCTCGTCCGTGAGTAGATGCACGCTTCCTTCTGCGCGGTGATGCGGTTGCCGGGTTTAGTTCGGTAAAGAAAATAGTTCCTACATGAAACTGCTCACAACAAGGTCTGTGGGTTAACCCCAGTAACCGGGTCATAATGTCTGGAGAGAGACTGTTGAGATTTTCAAATGTATCTTTTTGGAGCTTTGAGCTCCACGAGCCGATCGACATCAAGTTCCTTGATGTTGGAGAGAAGGCCGACATCTCTACGGACGACATCTCCAACACTCTGCATCTCTTACTGAAACAATCTGGATATAAAAACAGCTCTACAGGTGACAGGGAACATGTGTGTTTTCCTTCTGGTTCTCCAGGTGCATGGACATCAGCAGCGACAGGATCCATCACTGCTGTTCTGCTGGCTTTCACGTTCCTCGCCGTCGTCCTATGGATTAGGTGAGCAGTTCTGTGTCACTATGATTATGTTCACGAATGCATTTAACATTTTGTCCTCTGTGGAAGTTAAGTCATGCAACTGCTGCTCCTCCTATCCAGGAGAAGAAAGTCCATCACACAACAGTCTGCAAAAAGACCCGACACCAGAGAACAGGTGAGAGGAGATTCCAGTGCAGAATATGAGATGCTCAAAAAGGTATTTTGTTTCCCGCTCGTGCTCGGTGTCATTTCACAAAGGATGGTTGGTAGTAAAATATGTTTACTGGCTCACTCATAAGGATATCTTTCTATTCCAATATTCTGAGGGTGTTTTATTGATAATGGTGGAGAATTCATCTTCATACAATAACAATAATAATGAGCTTCACATGAAGGCAAACAAATAGAACAACGTTAACACTGATGCAATTATCAGGGTTACAATAGGATAAATCAAAATAGAGAAAACAGATTTGCCCAACATAAAGACAGCCCTTAAAGCGTGCAAACGTTTTCATAAAGTAGGTTTTTCTTTTATCAAGTAGTTCAAATGAAGAGTTTTTCATGCTTTGAACATCACAATCAATGGACTCCATTGCTTCGACTGAGCACATATCATTAGCAATGCTTTAAAAGGTCTCCTTCATTACACGAGACTTACCTGGCTTCATTGAACTAAACGATGGTTTCTGCAGTTACAGTTTAGATGAAGGAAGACCCCCCCTTTCACCTCCCGCTGCCCCTTCTGGAACTAAAACGTTGTTAACCAATGAAGTGACGTAAATGTTGGGCTTCCTGTGATTGGTTTAAATGGTGTTCACACCAGAAATGAACTGCGGACTGTGAACACCCCTTCTAGTTGGACCAGGGAGCGGTTGTTTGGTCCCGTTCACATCTGCCCAAAAGACCTTCCCCAAGGGAACGCACCATTAGATCCACAACACAAACATAAACCAGAAACCGTCAGCACCTCCTGTGATCCCACCTCAAATCCACCAGGTGTTTAACTACAAGTTTTGTCCCGTCAGCTGAACCTGGATCAGGTGCAGGACGACCTTCACTACTCCAGCATCCGCTTTCCTCAGAACCAGGAAGAGGCTCTCTACTCCAACGTCGGAGTAGCTCAGACCCGCAGACAGTCAGAGGACGAGGAGGTGGAAGTCGTCTACACTGATGTCCAAACTAACAGTGGCAGGATGTTGTTAACGCCGTTTCCTCCTCTGCAGGGGGCGGAGCTGGGGAGCAGCAAGCTGGTGATGAGGTACCCAGACCGTTGGGTCCAGCGCACCCTGCCCCCCCCACAAAGGACCAACACCAGCCTCGGCTCCAACGTTGCGGGAACACAGCAGAGCTTATTCGCCCCGGGGTACTGAGCAACTCATCACGTGTGTATCTGTGTGGTTGTTTTAGCGTTTAGAGATAAACATTAAGCTTTGTTTAAAGTTGGGGTCAGCATTAATGTTAGACATGTCGCTGGGACGTCAGGGAACACATCGTGATCATTGATGATCCTCAGGATAGAGATCCAAAGACGAGAGAAAAACAAACACACTTCTGTGCATCTGCACTATGCAGCATGTTTTACTTTGAAGGGCACATTAAACTCTTAACTCTTAATAAAGACTTTCCAAGAGAGAACATCCCCTTAGTGTTGTTCAGTCCCATCTTCCATCTTCTCTCCTCAGCGGTTTGAAAACACACGCCGGCCCTCAGGAGAGTGAAGCTGCGTCAGTGTCCATGCATTAGTAGCATCTCATTGTTTGATGTGAATCTGACGCAGGATCTTCTCTGGTTCTGTCCATGCAGGTCCAGACGGTGTGTTCCTATAGATGGAGACGAGTGCTTCTACTGGCGGACAACAGGCTGTTTCTATGGCGACAAGTGCCGCTTCAAACACATACCAGACGAACAAGGTCGAGACAAAAAAACATGGCAACCCTAACTGTGTCCTCTACCCTCCCAACCCCTCCACCCGGGCTCATTAAAGAAGAAGAAGAAGAAGAAGAAGAAGAAGAAGCCTGAGAACACTGACAGCTGAATGTGTGTGTGATCAGAGGGGGGGATTATGGTATGTATGTGATAGCCAAAGAAAGGACTTGTGACTGACAAGATGAGGAAGTTTACAGCGTCCTCAGAAAGACGCTTGCTGTAAGGAGGTCCTCGAAGGAATTTAATTTATTGGAAGTGTCTGGAATACCCTGATGAACTCCTGGTCTCTGCGTGGAGATCTGCGCTCGGTGGGAAGTACGTCAGCCGTCATCAGGATTTACTTGGACAAATACGGCCGGTTGAACCATATTGGAAACGCTACAAAACCCAGCTCAGTGACAAACTGTGTCTTTAACACCGCCGTGAAACTGCTTTAACGTCAAGAGTTATTTTCATATCTTTTCGAGAGGTGATTTAAAAATGTTTGGACATAACAATAAATGAATGAAACCCACATTAAAAAGCTTTTGGGTTTACTCAGCACCCTCAGTGTTCCTCGCTGCCACTCTGTCCATGTGACCTGTAAACCAATGAATCAGCACCTGCAGACATTGCTAATGCATCGTGTCTCCGCTCGTCTGTTATGATTGAACCCTGTTCTACACGTGAATGCTTTGGGACTGATACTAAATTAAATAGTTTATCTACATTTTGCAGCAACATGCTGTTTGTTCAACTACATCCATATTTGCATAGCGATTAAGTTTAATTACTTTTTTACTGAAACTATAAACTAACATTTTGGGCCATAAAAGGAAAGGAGTGATTTTGTATCCGACCCTTCCTTCCCCAGCTCCGCCCCCTTTATCTTTAACCGCGCGTGACCTTTGACCTCAGTGCCCGGCCAGATGTCACAGAACAAACAGGCCTCATTATTTTAGACGGGCGCTCAAACTAGTCAAACGGTCACAAAAAAAGTGCAAGTTGAATATTTTCTAGAAGGGAAGTTTATTTGTTTGTTTCTGTCTGTGAACAAGTGGACTTTTTAAATAAACTTCACATTTTTGTTGACTTTTTGTTTTATATTCTGTTATAATTTATAATTAGATTAGTTTTTTCAAAGTAGTTTGAATTAGTTTTATCTTTAGTTTACCAAACTATATTTCTCCTTTGGCTTTACTGTAGTTCACTTCCTTTGTGAGGTAGCTTCACTGTTTACAGGCCGCAGACGTATTCTTAAGTTTGTTTTCCGATAATGTGAAGCAGAAGAAAGCCGTGCCACATTTGAACAAACTCTGCCAACCACAATGGTGTCACACGGCCACATCCTTCTTAAGTTGACGTTGATGTGCTCGACCTACCTGCTGTGTTAGCAGAGAGGAGCAGCGATGGGTGTAACAGCAGCAACCAGTGGATTTGTTGTCCTCTTTCTTTCTGTTTCAGGTACTGTACATCTACGTTTACATTTTAGTGCCTTTATCTCACTCATTCAGGGAACTTGATCTTCAGAGGGAGCACAGTTTGTAGATTTGATGTGTGATGAGATGCAACCTGACATTTCACTTATCTTCCTGCTGCATGTTATGAAGCTGATGGTGGTTTCTGACGTGTTTGTAATGCTCTGTGTTACAGTGGTACAAAGCAGCAGCAGGTTGACTTACATTTCTGCACACATCTGTGCTGTGAGAGGATCAACAGTGGACATACGCTGCGCCTGCAGACGTCCGTCCACAGTAAGAAGGAGTTCTGTCCCAGTGGAGAAAATATTATGGTTTACTGACATGCAGGATGAAGGACCTGTGGATCTGAGCACAGACTCGGAGTACGCAGGTCGTGTGAAGTATTACTGTGATAAGACGACCTGCACTTTAAGAATCACAGACCTGCGAGAGAGCGACTCGGCCGAGTACAAGTTCAAGTTCAAAGACAAACCAAGCAGGAGATTCACCAGGTCACCAGGAGTCACTCTATCTGTCACAGGTGAGACTCTAATGTGCCGCATGTTCACCATCTGGGATATAATGTTAACTGTTGTGTGTTTGTTCCTGCTGCACAGATCCAGATGTGCAGGTGCAGGTGAGTAGATCGTTTTCTCCCTGGGCAGAGCTGCAGTGTCACAGCACCTGTCATCTGCCTGATCGTCCTTCATACCTCTGGTACAAGAACGGACAGAACCTTCAGGAGGAAACTTCTTCTTCATATTCAGACTACGTTGATGCTGCAGACAGCTTTTCCTGTGCTGTGAAAGGACACGAGGGTTTCCCTGCTCCTTCAGTGTGTGAGTTCACTGCATCTGCTGGAGCTTGTTCACACGTTTTTTTTATTGCATGAACACATTTCACACCTTATTTCACAAACTACACATCTAAACACTAAACTACTTCACACGGCACTAAAGCTAAGCGCTAGTACTGACACGGTAAACATGTCTTACATTTGTTTAAGTAGGTGTTGAAACTCTACACACAAAAGCCTATAAACAGCACATCTTACATGTCTCATTCAAAACTATAGACACTCTTCTAACGTCATCACACCCTTACACACACTATTACTCTTATATATAAAGAGCTCTTTGCACATGCCGACTGCACACTGATGTAAAACACACTGAAGTATTTGTAGCATGCTCTAAAGACGGTGAACACAAATAAAAGATGTTTATTCTCAATGCCCGACACTCATAACAGCATCAGACACAATTACTTCCTCTAACTCGCGCTCCAAAATTGGCCTCCTGAATATTTATAGTGATGTAATCGTTTTCACAGGTGCATTCTGGGTGCAGGTGTTTCAATGACAGTGTTTAGCAAACACACACACATTGATGTGTCTAGTGTGAACAGCGGTGTGTAGTTATCTGCCAAACCTTGGTTAATAAAAAGGCTGCAGGAGTTTTCGTATCTTGACGATTGCAAAAACACTTTTACTATTCGCGCAGCAACAAAGTAGTTTTCTGTCTTCAAATCATTCTCACTTCTAGCAGCTCAGGCTTAGACCTGCTGTACCCACAATGCAACTTGAATGGATTAACTGTATTAAGTGATGTATTGTGTTTAGCATTTTGCAAATCAGCTTTATAGACACATTAGTGTATTGTGTTAATAATGTGGACTGCCTTCTGAAATATAACAGTATTATATATATATATATATTGTATATTGTATATTGTAGTATACCCTGGGATTATATATATATATTGTATGATGTGCAAAATGCTTTGTGATACGTTAATTAATCTCTATTAGTTGTTTTAGTGTGTTAGATCTTGGTTTAATTTCACTGCATTTAATGTTAGTTTGTGGCAGTTTGTGTTGACGTGTAGAAAGTCTCTCGTCCACAACAACATGTTCGTGTTTAAATGATCTTAAAGATTACATGTATACAGTAATACTTCTGACAGAAACACTGTAAGAAATGAACAATGCAGAGATGTGATATATTTGAAGTGCAGTAGTTAATTAAATAATCACTATTCAGGTGTTGCATGAGGAAAGTACATGTTAAAGTTTTTATGTGTGTGTGAGAAGTGACTGGAGGAAGTCTGGCTGCACTTTCAGCCTCGCGTCGCTCAATAAGAGACAATTATTAACCGTGTGAAGCTCAAACAGCAGCTGCTCCACAACACACACCTGCTGTCAATAACCCAGAACAATGTTACCTGCTCTCTGTTACAGCCGTACAACATGTAGTTACTCTGCGGATTAAAAATCATGTTATATTTCAGGTGTCTATGGTCAAAGCTGCCACAGAGTGACTTACACTGACAGAAGCATCTGCGCCCCCTCAGGCTCTTCAGTGGACATTTCTTGCACTTACTACAGTGTTGGATCTGTCACATCTAAATTCTGGTTCAGTCCTGAGCGTAGTCATCAGTGGGGGGATCCTAACAAACCTCAGGACCTCAGTGAAGACTCCCAGTACACAGGTCGTGTTCAGGTCCTACCAGCAGAGAGAGGACGCTCCACTCTGAGGATCTCTGACCTGAGAGCGACAGATTCAGCTCAGTATCACTTCAGATACAAGACACGAGGCTTTGAATGGAGGAGCAGTTTACCTGGTACCACTCTGACTGTCACAGGTACTGATGAACACACTGATGATGTCGTTAATGTAGCAGGATTTAAATGAATCATCATTAGATCATGTGCTTTCTTATTGGAAATGATCATTTTGATATATACACAGTAAGGGAAGTTTAACACGAGGGAAAGTATTAAACAGGAAGTAAATGCAACTGTAAACAAACATGGAGCAGAAACACCTTGATCAATGTTTTACATTAAAAGACCTTTTCTCACGCTTAGATAAGAGATTAGAGTTGACATAGAAAGTGTTAGATTGTGCATGGTGTGATGTTTAAAACATTGCTGTTCCTTGTTCACAGATGCAGATGTGCAGGTGCAGGTGATCTGGTCTCCTTCTGGTCCAAAGCTGCTTTGTCACAGCAGCTGTCTTCTCACCGGACGTTCTTCCTTTGTTTGGTACAAGAATGAAACGATGATTCAGGAAGAAACATCTGCTTCTTATGGACAAGACGTTCATGCTGCAGACAGTTATTCCTGTGCTTACCAGAGTTACCGCTCTGCTGCAGTGTGTGAGTTTACTCCTCTCACAAACACAATGTCATCACTTCAAATGTAGTGAAGTAGAAGTATGAAGGAGCAGAGGAACAGTACCTCAGAATTGTACTTATGTACGACACGTGAGTAAATGTACTTTGTTTCTTCCCCACTGGGTGACAGTAGGGCGTGATGCACTCAGAGTAGAAATGAAAGGTGGAGTTTCTGACCACTAGTTTCACTAAAGAATAATTGTGTTATGTGGACTTGTAAACACACTGGCTTCTCCATTCTTTCTCTTTGTTCCACTGATCCACACTTGGCGGCGGTAATGTTCAAAGAAGCGTAAGAATGTGTCAGCAAACCCAGTGAAGAAGAAGAAGAAGAAGAAGAATGCAATATAGCAAGAAAGGATGTAAACAAATACAACACATAGGATGTAAACAAGTGTTTGAGTAACACTTAGTGAATAACACACTCATATTAATGTGTGTTCATATTACCTCCTCCAGATGCTCCGAGGCTTCCCTCTGTGTCACTGAGTCCCTCTGGGGACATTATGAAGAACGATTCAGTGACTCTGAGCTGTAGCAGTGATGCTAACCCAGCAGCTAAATACACCTGGTACAAGGGGGAACAACTGTTCATTGAGAAACAACAGCTCGTCTTCAGCTCCATCCAGTCCTCTCACTCTGACCAGTACTACTGTGAAGCTGAGAACGAGCTGGGGAGGAGGACGTCTCAATATGTCTTTATTAATGTGAAATGTGAGTTATAAACGTGCTGCATCTACTGAACAAAGGACAGGTTTAGCAGAGTGTGTCTGCTCCACTGCACTGTTAAAGGGATTCAAACCACTTTATTCATCACAAGACCTGCTAAGTTTCAGATGCTGCAACATCAATTACATTACATCATTTAGCAGACGCTCTTATCCAGAGCGACTTACGTAGAACTAAGTACAGGGACAGTCTCCCTGGAGCAGCTCAGGGTTAAGTACCTTGCTCAGGAGTACAATGGTGTTGAACTCCCAACCTTCTAGTGTTTTGTTTGGAAGGTGTACAACTAGACCACTAGGCCATCACCACCCATCAGTTCATAAATTCATCTGTCTCCTCCAGATGGTCCAAAGCTTCCCTCTGTGTCAGTGAGTCCCTCTGCTGAGATAGAGGAGGGCAGTTCAGTGACTCTGAGCTGTAGCAGTGATGCTAACCCAGCAGCTACGTATACCTGGTACAAGGGGAAGCAACAACTGCTTCAGGGAACAGAAGGGAGTTATCACTTCACCTCCATCAGCTCTGAGGACAGAGGGATCTACTACTGCAAGTCTGAGAATCAACATGGACACATCATGTCATCGTCTCTCTCAGTAGATGTCCAGTGTGAGTCAAGTGACAATTTCACGGTATTCCTCGTGATACAGAAGTCTGTCTATATGAGACATGCTAATATAAAGGAAACATCTCTCTCTCTTTTCTCCTCCAGATGGTCCAAAGCTTCCCTCTGTGTCAGTGAGTCCATCTGCTGAGATAGAGGAGGGCAGTTCAGTGACTCTGAGCTGTAGCAGTGATGCTAACCCAGCAGCTAACTATACCTGGTACAAGGAGGATGAAGACTCACCAAAAGAATCAGGACAGAACTTCACCATCACTGACTTCAGATCTGAACACAGTGGGAATTATTACTGTGTAGCTCAGAACAGCAGAGGACGTCGTGACTCCACCTTACACCTGACTGTTGGGGCAGGTAAGTTCTCCACATTCACCTCTTTACTACAGAATGAATCTGGATGCCACATCCTTGACCTCAGAGGGACAGTTTTAACCCCCAAATAAAAAAATATTGTTTTTTTCTCCTAACGGTGCTATTTATCAGTCCAGATTGTTTTGGTGTGAGTTGTAGAGTGTTGGAGATGTCGTCCGTAGAGATGTCTGCCTTCTCTCCAACATCAAGGAACCAGAAGTCACAAAAAGACATTTAAGACATTTAAAAGAAAAACTCAACAGCGACGTCTCTTTCCAGAAATCCTGACTCGGTGCCTCAAGATAACCCACAGACCTCGTTGTGAGGAGTTTCATGTAGGAACTATTTTCTTTGTACAGTATCATCGCGTAGAAGGAAGCGTGCACCGATGGAGAACAACACTGATGTTGACATCTCGTGCTGTCAGGAGCCTCTCGTCCGTGAGTAGATGCACGCTTCCTTCTGCGCGGTGATGCGGTTGCCGGGTTTAGTTCGGTAAAGAAAATAGTTCCTACATGAAACTGCTCACAACAAGGTCTGTGGGTTAACCCCAGTAACCGGGTCATAATGTCTGGAGAGAGACTGTTGAGATTTTCAAATGTATCTTTTTGGAGCTTTGAGCTCCACGAGCCGATCGACATCAAGTTCCTTGATGTTGGAGAGAAGGCCGACATCTCTACGGACGACATCTCCAACACTCTGCATCTCTTACTGAAACAATCTGGATATAAAAACAGCTCTACAGGTGACAGGGAACATGTGTGTTTCCTTCTGGTTCTCCAGGTGCATGGACATCAGCAGCGACAGGATCCATCACTGCTGTTCTGCTGGCTTTCACGTTCCTCGCCGTCGTCCTATGGATTAGGTGAGCAGTTCTGTGTCACTATGATTATGTTCACGAATGCATTTAACATTTTGTCCTCTGTGGAAGTTAAGTCATGCAACTGCTGCTCCTCCTATCCAGGAGAAGAAAGTCCATCACACAACAGTCTGCAAAAAGACCCGACACCAGAGAACAGGTGAGAGGAGATTCCAGTGCAGAATATGAGATGCTCAAAAAGGTATTTTGTTTCCCGCTCGTGCTCGGTGTCATTTCACAAAGGATGGTTGGTAGTAAAATATGTTTACTGGCTCACTCATAAGGATATCTTTCTATTCCAATATTCTGAGGGTGTTTTATTGATAATGGTGGAGAATTCATCTTCATACAATAACAATAATAATGAGCTTCACATGAAGGCAAACAAATAGAACAACGTTAACACTGATGCAATTATCAGGGTTACAATAGGATAAATCAAAATAGAGAAAACAGATTTGCCCAACATAAAGACAGCCCTTAAAGCGTGCAAACGTTTTCATAAAAGTAGGTTTTTCTTTTATCAAGTAGTTCAAATGAAGAGTTTTTCATGCTTTGAACATCACAATCAATGGACTCCATTGCTTCGACTGAGCACATATCATTAGCAATGCTTTAAAAGGTCTCCCTTCATTACACGAGACTTACCTGGCTTCATTGAACTAAACGATGGTTTCTGCAGTTACAGTTTAGATGAAGGAAGACCCCCCCCTTTCACCTCCCGCTGCCCCTTCTGGAACTAAAACGTTGTTAACCAATGAAGTGACGTAAATGTTGGGCTTCCTGTGATTGGTTTAAATGGTGTTCACACCAGAAATGAACTGCGGACTGTGAACACCCCTTCTAGTCGGACCAGGGAGCGGTTGTTTGGTCCCGTTCACATCTGCCCAAAAGACCTTCCCCAAGGGAACGCACCATTAGATCCACAACACAAACATAAACCAGAAACCGTCAGCACCTCCTGTGATCCCACCTCAAATCCACCAGGTGTTTAACTACAAGTTTTGTCCCGTCAGCTGAACCTGGATCAGGTGCAGGACGACCTTCACTACTCCAGCATCCGCTTCCCTCAGAACCAGGAAGAGGCTCTCTACTCCAACGTCGGAGCAGCTCAGACCCGCAGACAGTCAGAGGACGAGGAGGTGGAAGTCGTCTACACTGATGTCCAAACTAACAGTGGCAGGATGTTGTTAACGCCGTTTCCTCCTCTGCAGGGGGCGGAGCTGGGGAGCAGCAAGCTGGTGATGAGGTACCCAGACCGTTGGGTCCAGCGCACCCTGCCCCCCCCACAAAGGACCAACACCAGCCTCGGCTCCAACGTTGCGGGAACACAGCAGAGCTTATTCGCCCCGGGGTACTGAGCAACTCATCACGTGTGTATCTGTGTGGTTGTTTTAGCGTTTAGAGATAAACATTAAGCTTTGTTTAAAGTTGGGGTCAGCATTAATGTTAGACATGTCGCTGGGACGTCAGGGAACACATCGTGATCATTGATGATCCTCAGGATAGAGATCCAAAGACGAGAGAAAAACAAACACACTTCTGTGCATCTGCACTATGCAGCATGTTTTACTTTGAAGGGCACATTAAACTCTTAACTCTTAATAAAGACTTTCCAAGAGAGAACATCCCCTTAGTGTTGTTCAGTCCCATCTTCCATCTTCTCTCCTCAGCGGTTTGAAAACACACGCCGGCCCTCAGGAGAGTGAAGCTGCGTCAGTGTCCATGCATTAGTAGCATCTCATTGTTTGATGTGAATCTGACGCAGGATCTTCTCTGGTTCTGTCCATGCAGGTCCAGACGGTGTGTTCCTATAGATGGAGACGAGTGCTTCTACTGGCGGACAACAGGCTGTTTCTATGGCGACAAGTGCCGCTTCAAACACATACCAGACGAACAAGGTCGAGACAAAAAAACATGGCAACCCTAACTGTGTCCTCTACCCTCCCAACCCCTCCACCCGGGCTCATTAAAGAAGAAGAAGAAGAAGAAGAAGAAGAAGAAGAAGCCTGAGAACACTGACAGCTGAATGTGTGTGTGATCAGAGGGGGGGATTATGGTATGTATGTGATAGCCAAAGAAAGGACTTGTGACTGACAAGATGAGGAAGTTTACAGCGTCCTCAGAAAGACGCTTGCTGTAAGGAGGTCCTCGAAGGAATTTAATTTATTGGAAGTGTCTGGAATACCCTGATGAACTCCTGGTCTCTGCGTGGAGATCTGCGCTCGGTGGGAAGTACGTCAGCCGTCATCAGGATTTACTTGGACAAATACGGCCGGTTGAACCATATTGGAAACGCTACAAAACCCAGCTCAGTGACAAACTGTGTCTTTAACACCGCCGTGAAACTGCTTTAACGTCAAGAGTTATTTTCATATCTTTTCGAGAGGTGATTTAAAAATGTTTGGACATAACAATAAATGAATGAAACCCACATTAAAAAGCTTTTGGGTTTACTCAGCACCCTCAGTGTTCCTCGCTGCCACTCTGTCCATGTGACCTGTAAACCAATGAATCAGCACCTGCAGACATTGCTAATGCATCGTGTCTCCGCTCGTCTGTTATGATTGAACCCTGTTCTACACGTGAATGCTTTGGGACTGATACTAAATTAAATAGTTTATCTACATTTTGCAGCAACATGCTGTTTGTTCAACTACATCCATATTTGCATAGCGATTAAGTTTAATTACTTTTTTACTGAAACTATAAACTAACATTTTGGGCCATAAAAGGAAAGGAGTGATTTTGTATCCGACCCTTCCTTCCCCAGCTCCGCCCCCTTTATCTTTAACCGCGCGTGACCTTTGACCTCAGTGCCCGGCCAGATGTCACAGAACAAACAGGCCTCATTATTTTAGACGGGCGCTCAAACTAGTCAAACGGTCACAAAAAAAGTGCAAGTTGAATATTTTCTAGAAGGGAAGTTTATTTGTTTGTTTCTGTCTGTGAACAAGTGGACTTTTTAAATAAACTTCACATTTTTTGTTGACTTTTTGTTTTATATTCTGTTATAATTTATAATTAGATTAGTTTTTTCAAAGTAGTTTGAATTAGTTTTATCTTTAGTTTACCAAACTATATTTCTCCTTTGGCTTTACTGTAGTTCACTTCCTTTGTGAGGTAGCTTCACTGTTTACAGGCCGCAGACGTATTCTTAAGTTTTGTTTTCCGATAATGTGAAGCAGAAGAAAGCCGTGCCACATTTGAACAAACTCTGCCAACCACAATGGTGTCACACGGCCACATCCTTCTTAAGTTGACGTTGATGTGCTCGACCTACCTGCTGTGTTAGCAGAGAGGAGCAGCGATGGGTGTAACAGCAGCAACCAGTGGATTTGTTGTCCTCTTTCTTTCTGTTTCAGGTACTGTACATCTACGTTTACATTTTAGTGCCTTTATCTCACTCATTCAGGGAACTTGATCTTCAGAGGGAGCACAGTTTGTAGATTTGATGTGTGATGAGATGCAACCTGACATTTCACTTATCTTCCTGCTGCATGTTATGAAGCTGATGGTGGTTTCTGACGTGTTTGTAATGCTCTGTGTTACAGTGGTACAAAGCAGCAGCAGGTTGACTTACATTTCTGCACACATCTGTGCTGTGAGAGGATCAACAGTGGACATACGCTGCGCCTGCAGACGTCCGTCCACAGTAAGAAGGAGTTCTGTCCCAGTGGAGAAAATATTATGGTTTACTGACATGCAGGATGAAGGACCTGTGGATCTGAGCACAGACTCGGAGTACGCAGGTCGTGTGAAGTATTACTGTGATAAGACGACCTGCACTTTAAGAATCACAGACCTGCGAGAGAGCGACTCGGCCGAGTACAAGTTCAAGTTCAAAGACAAACCAAGCAGGAGATTCACCAGGTCACCAGGAGTCACTCTATCTGTCACAGGTGAGACTCTAATGTGCCGCATGTTCACCATCTGGGATATAATGTTAACTGTTGTGTGTTTGTTCCTGCTGCACAGATCCAGATGTGCAGGTGCAGGTGAGTAGATCGTTTTCTCCCTGGGCAGAGCTGCAGTGTCACAGCACCTGTCATCTGCCTGATCGTCCTTCATACCTCTGGTACAAGAACGGACAGAACCTTCAGGAGGAAACTTCTTCTTCATATTCAGACTACGTTGATGCTGCAGACAGCTTTTCCTGTGCTGTGAAAGGACACGAGGGTTTCCCTGCTCCTTCAGTGTGTGAGTTCACTGCATCTGCTGGAGCTTGTTCACACGTTTTTTTTATTGCATGAACACATTTCACACCTTATTTCACAAACTACACATCTAAACACTAAACTACTTCACACGGCACTAAAGCTAAGCGCTAGTACTGACACGGTAAACATGTCTTACATTTGTTTAAGTAGGTGTTGAAACTCTACACACAAAAGCCTATAAACAGCACATCTTACATGTCTCATTCAAAACTATAGACACTCTTCTAACGTCATCACACCCTTACACACACTATTACTCTTATATATAAAGAGCTCTTTGCACATGCCGACTGCACACTGATGTAAAACACACTGAAGTATTTGTAGCATGCTCTAAAGACGGTGAACACAAATAAAAGATGTTTATTCTCAATGCCCGACACTCATAACAGCATCAGACACAATTACTTCCTCTAACTCGCGCTCCAAAATTGGCCTCCTGAATATTTATAGTGATGTAATCGTTTTCACAGGTGCATTCTGGGTGCAGGTGTTTCAATGACAGTGTTTAGCAAACACACACACATTGATGTGTCTAGTGTGAACAGCGGTGTGTAGTTATCTGCCAAACCTTGGTTAATAAAAAGGCTGCAGGAGTTTTCGTATCTTGACGATTGCAAAAACACTTTTACTATTCGCGCAGCAACAAAGTAGTTTTCTGTCTTCAAATCATTCTCACTTCTAGCAGCTCAGGCTTAGACCTGCTGTACCCACAATGCAACTTGAATGGATTAACTGTATTAAGTGATGTATTGTGTTTAGCATTTTGCAAATCAGCTTTATAGACACATTAGTGTATTGTGTTAATAATGTGGACTGCCTTCTGAAATATAACAGTATTATATATATATATATATTGTATATTGTATATTGTAGTATACCCTGGGATTATATATATATATTGTATGATGTGCAAAATGCTTTGTGATACGTTAATTAATCTCTATTAGTTGTTTTAGTGTGTTAGATCTTGGTTTAATTTCACTGCATTTAATGTTAGTTTGTGGCAGTTTGTGTTGACGTGTAGAAAGTCTCTCGTCCACAACAACATGTTCGTGTTTAAATGATCTTAAAGATTACATGTATACAGTAATACTTCTGACAGAAACACTGTAAGAAATGAACAATGCAGAGATGTGATATATTTGAAGTGCAGTAGTTAATTAAATAATCACTATTCAGGTGTTGCATGAGGAAAGTACATGTTAAAGTTTTTATGTGTGTGTGAGAAGTGACTGGAGGAAGTCTGGCTGCACTTTCAGCCTCGCGTCGCTCAATAAGAGACAATTATTAACCGTGTGAAGCTCAAACAGCAGCTGCTCCACAACACACACCTGCTGTCAATAACCCAGAACAATGTTACCTGCTCTCTGTTACAGCCGTACAACATGTAGTTACTCTGCGGATTAAAAATCATGTTATATTTCAGGTGTCTATGGTCAAAGCTGCCACAGAGTGACTTACACTGACAGAAGCATCTGCGCCCCCTCAGGCTCTTCAGTGGACATTTCTTGCACTTACTACAGTGTTGGATCTGTCACATCTAAATTCTGGTTCAGTCCTGAGCGTAGTCATCAGTGGGGGGATCCTAACAAACCTCAGGACCTCAGTGAAGACTCCCAGTACACAGGTCGTGTTCAGGTCCTACCAGCAGAGAGAGGACGCTCCACTCTGAGGATCTCTGACCTGAGAGCGACAGATTCAGCTCAGTATCACTTCAGATACAAGACACGAGGCTTTGAATGGAGGAGCAGTTTACCTGGTACCACTCTGACTGTCACAGGTACTGATGAACACACTGATGATGTCGTTAATGTAGCAGGATTTAAATGAATCATCATTAGATCATGTGCTTTCTTATTGGAAATGATCATTTTGATATATACACAGTAAGGGAAGTTTAACACGAGGGAAAGTATTAAACAGGAAGTAAATGCAACTGTAAACAAACATGGAGCAGAAACACCTTGATCAATGTTTTACATTAAAAGACCTTTTCTCACGCTTAGATAAGAGATTAGAGTTGACATAGAAAGTGTTAGATTGTGCATGGTGTGATGTTTAAAACATTGCTGTTCCTTGTTCACAGATGCAGATGTGCAGGTGCAGGTGATCTGGTCTCCTTCTGGTCCAAAGCTGCTTTGTCACAGCAGCTGTCTTCTCACCGGACGTTCTTCCTTTGTTTGGTACAAGAATGAAACGATGATTCAGGAAGAAACATCTGCTTCTTATGGACAAGACGTTCATGCTGCAGACAGTTATTCCTGTGCTTACCAGAGTTACCGCTCTGCTGCAGTGTGTGAGTTTACTCCTCTCACAAACACAATGTCATCACTTCAAATGTAGTGAAGTAGAAGTATGAAGGAGCAGAGAAACAGTACCTCAGAATTGTACTTATGTACGACACGTGAGTAAATGTACTTTGTTTCTTCCCCACTGGGTGACAGTAGGGCGTGATGCACTCAGAGTAGAAATGAAAGGTGGAGTTTCTGACCACTAGTTTCACTAAAGAATAATTGTGTTATGTGGACTTGTAAACACACTGGCTTCTCCATTCTTTCTCTTTGTTCCACTGATCCACACTTGGCGGCGGTAATGTTCAAAGAAGCGTAAGAATGTGTCAGCAAACCCAGTGAAGAAGAAGAAGAAGAAGAAGAATGCAATATAGCAAGAAAGGATGTAAACAAATACAACACATAGGATGTAAACAAGTGTTTGAGTAACACTTAGTGAATAACACACTCATATTAATGTGTGTTCATATTACCTCCTCCAGATGCTCCGAGGCTTCCCTCTGTGTCACTGAGTCCCTCTGGGGACATTATGAAGAACGATTCAGTGACTCTGAGCTGTAGCAGTGATGCTAACCCAGCAGCTAAATACACCTGGTACAAGGGGGAACAACTGTTCATTGAGAAACAACAGCTCGTCTTCAGCTCCATCCAGTCCTCTCACTCTGACCAGTACTACTGTGAAGCTGAGAACGAGCTGGGGAGGAGGACGTCTCAATATGTCTTTATTAATGTGAAATGTGAGTTATAAACGTGCTGCATCTACTGAACAAAGGACAGGTTTAGCAGAGTGTGTCTGCTCCACTGCACTGTTAAAGGGATTCAAACCACTTTATTCATCACAAGACCTGCTAAGTTTCAGATGCTGCAACATCAATTACATTACATCATTTAGCAGACGCTCTTATCCAGAGCGACTTACGTAGAACTAAGTACAGGGACAGTCTCCCTGGAGCAGCTCAGGGTTAAGTACCTTGCTCAGGAGTACAATGGTGTTGAACTCCCAACCTTCTAGTGTTTTGTTTGGAAGGTGTACAACTAGACCACTAGGCCATCACCACCCATCAGTTCATAAATTCATCTGTCTCCTCCAGATGGTCCAAAGCTTCCCTCTGTGTCAGTGAGTCCCTCTGCTGAGATAGAGGAGGGCAGTTCAGTGACTCTGAGCTGTAGCAGTGATGCTAACCCAGCAGCTACGTATACCTGGTACAAGGGGAAGCAACAACTGCTTCAGGGAACAGAAGGGAGTTATCACTTCACCTCCATCAGCTCTGAGGACAGAGGGATCTACTACTGCAAGTCTGAGAATCAACATGGACACATCATGTCATCGTCTCTCTCAGTAGATGTCCAGTGTGAGTCAAGTGACAATTTCACGGTATTCCTCGTGATACAGAAGTCTGTCTATATGAGACATGCTAATATAAAGGAAACATCTCTCTCTCTTTTCTCCTCCAGATGGTCCAAAGCTTCCCTCTGTGTCAGTGAGTCCATCTGCTGAGATAGAGGAGGGCAGTTCAGTGACTCTGAGCTGTAGCAGTGATGCTAACCCAGCAGCTAACTATACCTGGTACAAGGAGGATGAAGACTCACCAAAAGAATCAGGACAGAACTTCACCATCACTGACTTCAGATCTGAACACAGTGGGAATTATTACTGTGTAGCTCAGAACAGCAGAGGACGTCGTGACTCCACCTTACACCTGACTGTTGGGGCAGGTAAGTTCTCCACATTCACCTCTTTACTACAGAATGAATCTGGATGCCACATCCTTGACCTCAGAGGGACAGTTTTAACCCCCAAATAAAAAAATATTGTTTTTTTCTCCTAACGGTGCTATTTATCAGTCCAGATTGTTTTGGTGTGAGTTGTAGAGTGTTGGAGATGTCGTCCGTAGAGATGTCTGCCTTCTCTCCAACATCAAGGAACCAGAAGTCACAAAAAGACATTTAAGACATTTAAAAGAAAAACTCAACAGCGACGTCTCTTTCCAGAAATCCTGACTCGGTGCCTCAAGATAACCCACAGACCTCGTTGTGAGGAGTTTCATGTAGGAACTATTTTCTTTGTACAGTATCATCGCGTAGAAGGAAGCGTGCACCGATGGAGAACAACACTGATGTTGACATCTCGTGCTGTCAGGAGCCTCTCGTCCGTGAGTAGATGCACGCTTCCTTCTGCGCGGTGATGCGGTTGCCGGGTTTAGTTCGGTAAAGAAAATAGTTCCTACATGAAACTGCTCACAACAAGGTCTGTGGGTTAACCCCAGTAACCGGGTCATAATGTCTGGAGAGAGACTGTTGAGATTTTCAAATGTATCTTTTTGGAGCTTTGAGCTCCACGAGCCGATCGACATCAAGTTCCTTGATGTTGGAGAGAAGGCCGACATCTCTACGGACGACATCTCCAACACTCTGCATCTCTTACTGAAACAATCTGGATATAAAAACAGCTCTACAGGTGACAGGGAACATGTGTGTTTCCTTCTGGTTCTCCAGGTGCATGGACATCAGCAGCGACAGGATCCATCACTGCTGTTCTGCTGGCTTTCACGTTCCTCGCCGTCGTCCTATGGATTAGGTGAGCAGTTCTGTGTCACTATGATTATGTTCACGAATGCATTTAACATTTTGTCCTCTGTGGAAGTTAAGTCATGCAACTGCTGCTCCTCCTATCCAGGAGAAGAAAGTCCATCACACAACAGTCTGCAAAAAGACCCGACACCAGAGAACAGGTGAGAGGAGATTCCAGTGCAGAATATGAGATGCTCAAAAAGGTATTTTGTTTCCCGCTCGTGCTCGGTGTCATTTCACAAAGGATGGTTGGTAGTAAAATATGTTTACTGGCTCACTCATAAGGATATCTTTCTATTCCAATATTCTGAGGGTGTTTTATTGATAATGGTGGAGAATTCATCTTCATACAATAACAATAATAATGAGCTTCACATGAAGGCAAACAAATAGAACAACGTTAACACTGATGCAATTATCAGGGTTACAATAGGATAAATCAAAATAGAGAAAACAGATTTGCCCAACATAAAGACAGCCCTTAAAGCGTGCAAACGTTTTCATAAAAGTAGGTTTTTCTTTTATCAAGTAGTTCAAATGAAGAGTTTTTCATGCTTTGAACATCACAATCAATGGACTCCATTGCTTCGACTGAGCACATATCATTAGCAATGCTTTAAAAGGTCTCCCTTCATTACACGAGACTTACCTGGCTTCATTGAACTAAACGATGGTTTCTGCAGTTACAGTTTAGATGAAGGAAGACCCCCCCCCTTTCACCTCCCGCTGCCCCTTCTGGAACTAAAACGTTGTTAACCAATGAAGTGACGTAAATGTTGGGCTTCCTGTGATTGGTTTAAATGGTGTTCACACCAGAAATGAACTGCGGACTGTGAACACCCCTTCTAGTCGGACCAGGGAGCGGTTGTTTGGTCCCGTTCACATCTGCCCAAAAGACCTTCCCCAAGGGAACGCACCATTAGATCCACAACACAAACATAAACCAGAAACCGTCAGCACCTCCTGTGATCCCACCTCAAATCCACCAGGTGTTTAACTACAAGTTTTGTCCCGTCAGCTGAACCTGGATCAGGTGCAGGACGACCTTCACTACTCCAGCATCCGCTTCCCTCAGAACCAGGAAGAGGCTCTCTACTCCAACGTCGGAGCAGCTCAGACCCGCAGACAGTCAGAGGACGAGGAGGTGGAAGTCGTCTACACTGATGTCCAAACTAACAGTGGCAGGATGTTGTTAACGCCGTTTCCTCCTCTGCAGGGGGCGGAGCTGGGGAGCAGCAAGCTGGTGATGAGGTACCCAGACCGTTGGGTCCAGCGCACCCTGCCCCCCCCACAAAGGACCAACACCAGCCTCGGCTCCAACGTTGCGGGAACACAGCAGAGCTTATTCGCCCCGGGGTACTGAGCAACTCATCACGTGTGTATCTGTGTGGTTGTTTTAGCGTTTAGAGATAAACATTAAGCTTTGTTTAAAGTTGGGGTCAGCATTAATGTTAGACATGTCGCTGGGACGTCAGGGAACACATCGTGATCATTGATGATCCTCAGGATAGAGATCCAAAGACGAGAGAAAAACAAACACACTTCTGTGCATCTGCACTATGCAGCATGTTTTACTTTGAAGGGCACATTAAACTCTTAACTCTTAATAAAGACTTTCCAAGAGAGAACATCCCCTTAGTGTTGTTCAGTCCCATCTTCCATCTTCTCTCCTCAGCGGTTTGAAAACACACGCCGGCCCTCAGGAGAGTGAAGCTGCGTCAGTGTCCATGCATTAGTAGCATCTCATTGTTTGATGTGAATCTGACGCAGGATCTTCTCTGGTTCTGTCCATGCAGGTCCAGACGGTGTGTTCCTATAGATGGAGACGAGTGCTTCTACTGGCGGACAACAGGCTGTTTCTATGGCGACAAGTGCCGCTTCAAACACATACCAGACGAACAAGGTCGAGACAAAAAAACATGGCAACCCTAACTGTGTCCTCTACCCTCCCAACCCCTCCACCCGGGCTCATTAAAGAAGAAGAAGAAGAAGAAGAAGAAGAAGAAGCCTGAGAACACTGACAGCTGAATGTGTGTGTGATCAGAGGGGGGGATTATGGTATGTATGTGATAGCCAAAGAAAGGACTTGTGACTGACAAGATGAGGAAGTTTACAGCGTCCTCAGAAAGACGCTTGCTGTAAGGAGGTCCTCGAAGGAATTTAATTTATTGGAAGTGTCTGGAATACCCTGATGAACTCCTGGTCTCTGCGTGGAGATCTGCGCTCGGTGGGAAGTACGTCATCCGTCATCAGGATTTACTTGGACAAATACGGCCGGTTGAACCATATTGGAAACGCTACAAAACCCAGCTCAGTGACAAACTGTGTCTTTAACACCGCCGTGAAACTGCTTTAACGTCAAGAGTTATTTTCATATCTTTTCGAGAGGTGATTTAAAAATGTTTGGACATAACAATAAATGAATGAAACCCACATTAAAAAGCTTTTGGGTTTACTCAGCACCCTCAGTGTTCCTCGCTGCCACTCTGTCCATGTGACCTGTAAACCAATGAATCAGCACCTGCAGACATTGCTAATGCATCGTGTCTCCGCTCGTCTGTTATGATTGAACCCTGTTCTACACGTGAATGCTTTGGGACTGATACTAAATTAAATAGTTTATCTACATTTTGCAGCAACATGCTGTTTGTTCAACTACATCCATATTTGCATAGCGATTAAGTTTAATTACTTTTTTACTGAAACTATAAACTAACATTTTGGGCCATAAAAGGAAAGGAGTGATTTTGTATCCGACCCTTCCTTCCCCAGCTCCGCCCCCTTTATCTTTAACCGCGCGTGACCTTTGACCTCAGTGCCCGGCCAGATGTCACAGAACAAACAGGCCTCATTATTTTAGACGGGCGCTCAAACTAGTCAAACGGTCACAAAAAAAGTGCAAGTTGAATATTTTCTAGAAGGGAAGTTTATTTGTTTGTTTCTGTCTGTGAACAAGTGGACTTTTTAAATAAACTTCACATTTTTTGTTGACTTTTTGTTTTATATTCTGTTATAATTTATAATTAGATTAGTTTTTTCAAAGTAGTTTGAATTAGTTTTATCTTTAGTTTACCAAACTATATTTCTCCTTTGGCTTTACTGTAGTTCACTTCCTTTGTGAGGTAGCTTCACTGTTTACAGGCCGCAGACGTATTCTTAAGTTTTGTTTTCCGATAATGTGAAGCAGAAGAAAGCCGTGCCACATTTGAACAAACTCTGCCAACCACAATGGTGTCACACGGCCACATCCTTCTTAAGTTGACGTTGATGTGCTCGACCTACCTGCTGTGTTAGCAGAGAGGAGCAGCGATGGGTGTAACAGCAGCAACCAGTGGATTTGTTGTCCTCTTTCTTTCTGTTTCAGGTACTGTACATCTACGTTTACATTTTAGTGCCTTTATCTCACTCATTCAGGGAACTTGATCTTCAGAGGGAGCACAGTTTGTAGATTTGATGTGTGATGAGATGCAACCTGACATTTCACTTATCTTCCTGCTGCATGTTATGAAGCTGATGGTGGTTTCTGACGTGTTTGTAATGCTCTGTGTTACAGTGGTACAAAGCAGCAGCAGGTTGACTTACATTTCTGCACACATCTGTGCTGTGAGAGGATCAACAGTGGACATACGCTGCGCCTGCAGACGTCCGTCCACAGTAAGAAGGAGTTCTGTCCCAGTGGAGAAAATATTATGGTTTACTGACATGCAGGATGAAGGACCTGTGGATCTGAGCACAGACTCGGAGTACGCAGGTCGTGTGAAGTATTACTGTGATAAGACGACCTGCACTTTAAGAATCACAGACCTGCGAGAGAGCGACTCGGCCGAGTACAAGTTCAAGTTCAAAGACAAACCAAGCAGGAGATTCACCAGGTCACCAGGAGTCACTCTATCTGTCACAGGTGAGACTCTAATGTGCCGCATGTTCACCATCTGGGATATAATGTTAACTGTTGTGTGTTTGTTCCTGCTGCACAGATCCAGATGTGCAGGTGCAGGTGAGTAGATCGTTTTCTCCCTGGGCAGAGCTGCAGTGTCACAGCACCTGTCATCTGCCTGATCGTCCTTCATACCTCTGGTACAAGAACGGACAGAACCTTCAGGAGGAAACTTCTTCTTCATATTCAGACTACGTTGATGCTGCAGACAGCTCTTCCTGTGCTGTGAAAGGACACGAGGGTTTCCCTGCTCCTTCAGTGTGTGAGTTCACTGCATCTGCTGGAGCTTGTTCACACGTTTTTTTTATTGCATGAACACATTTCACACCTTATTTCACAAACTACACATCTAAACACTAAACTACTTCACACGGCACTAAAGCTAAGCGCTAGTACTGACACGGTAAACATGTCTTACATTTGTTTAAGTAGGTGTTGAAACTCTACACACAAAAGCCTATAAACAGCACATCTTACATGTCTCATTCAAAACTATAGACACTCTTCTAACGTCATCACACCCTTACACACACTATTACTCTTATATATAAAGAGCTCTTTGCACATGCCGACTGCACACTGATGTAAAACACACTGAAGTATTTGTAGCATGCTCTAAAGACGGTGAACACAAATAAAAGATGTTTATTCTCAATGCCCGACACTCATAACAGCATCAGACACAATTACTTCCTCTAACTCGCGCTCCAAAATTGGCCTCCTGAATATTTATAGTGATGTAATCGTTTTCACAGGTGCATTCTGGGTGCAGGTGTTTCAATGACAGTGTTTAGCAAACACACACACATTGATGTGTCTAGTGTGAACAGCGGTGTGTAGTTATCTGCCAAACCTTGGTTAATAAAAAGGCTGCAGGAGTTTTCGTATCTTGACGATTGCAAAAACACTTTTACTATTCGCGCAGCAACAAAGTAGTTTTCTGTCTTCAAATCATTCTCACTTCTAGCAGCTCAGGCTTAGACCTGCTGTACCCACAATGCAACTTGAATGGATTAACTGTATTAAGTGATGTATTGTGTTTAGCATTTTGCAAATCAGCTTTATAGACACATTAGTGTATTGTGTTAATAATGTGGACTGCCTTCTGAAATATAACAGTATTATATATATATATATATATTGTATATTGTATATTGTAGTATACCCTGGGATTATATATATATATTGTATGATGTGCAAAATGCTTTGTGATACGTTAATTAATCTCTATTAGTTGTTTTAGTGTGTTAGATCTTGGTTTAATTTCACTGCATTTAATGTTAGTTTGTGGCAGTTTGTGTTGACGTGTAGAAAGTCTCTCGTCCACAACAACATGTTCGTGTTTAAATGATCTTAAAGATTACATGTATACAGTAATACTTCTGACAGAAACACTGTAAGAAATGAACAATGCAGAGATGTGATATATTTGAAGTGCAGTAGTTAATTAAATAATCACTATTCAGGTGTTGCATGAGGAAAGTACATGTTAAAGTTTTTATGTGTGTGTGAGAAGTGACTGGAGGAAGTCTGGCTGCACTTTCAGCCTCGCGTCGCTCAATAAGAGACAATTATTAACCGTGTGAAGCTCAAACAGCAGCTGCTCCACAACACACACCTGCTGTCAATAACCCAGAACAATGTTACCTGCTCTCTGTTACAGCCGTACAACATGTAGTTACTCTGCGGATTAAAAATCATGTTATATTTCAGGTGTCTATGGTCAAAGCTGCCACAGAGTGACTTACACTGACAGAAGCATCTGCGCCCCCTCAGGCTCTTCAGTGGACATTTCTTGCACTTACTACAGTGTTGGATCTGTCACATCTAAATTCTGGTTCAGTCCTGAGCGTAGTCATCAGTGGGGGGATCCTAACAAACCTCAGGACCTCAGTGAAGACTCCCAGTACACAGGTCGTGTTCAGGTCCTACCAGCAGAGAGAGGACGCTCCACTCTGAGGATCTCTGACCTGAGAGCGACAGATTCAGCTCAGTATCACTTCAGATACAAGACACGAGGCTTTGAATGGAGGAGCAGTTTACCTGGTACCACTCTGACTGTCACAGGTACTGATGAACACACTGATGTTCATTTACAACGTCTCAACACTTTATAAAGATTGCATCATCAGAAAGTAGTACAAATTGTGTTTTACTACAACTGAAGTAATATACAGTATTTACATCCTATTCAATCTATTGAGCATTTTAGTTGATACTGATGAATCGATGTCTTTGTTTCTTTCTGTTAACCAATGACGTTGTGGGTTCTTCCTCACATGTCCAGCTCTGCAGGTGCAGGTGATCAGAGTTACAGTGCACCAGTCTTATACACATGCAGAGCTGAGCTGTCACAGCAGCTGCAGTCCAGCTGGAGCTCTTTCCTACGTCTGGTTCAAGAACCTACAGAGAAACATAACCCAGGAAACTCCTATTTATACAGATTACTTTTATCCCGGAGACAACATCTCCTGTGCTTTCAAAGAACATGAAGATTCTCGCTCTCTCTCACTGTGTGAGTTTACTACGGTGTCATTAAAGGGAAGGTTTGGATGTTTTCAAGTGTAAAGTCAGTGTGTTGCCTGCAGTGGATGGCGGTCGACGAGGCCCCAGTTCAGAGAGGCGACTGTAACAAGTGCTAGGAGTAATCAGGCCGTAATAAAATGTGTGAATGGACGAAATCAAGTCTACAGGCTATTAATAATTAAAACATGTTATTCTTTTAATATTTTCATCTCCTGCAGATGGTCCAAAGCTCCCCTCTGTGTCAGTGAGTCCCTCTGCTGAGATAGAGGAGGGCAGTTCAGTGACTCTGAGCTGTAGCAGTGATGCTAACCCAGCAGCTAACTATACCTGGTACAAGGAGGATGAAGACTCACCAAAAGCATCAGGACAGATCTTCACCATCACTGACTTCAGATCTGACTTCAGTGGGAATTATTACTGTGAAGCTCAGAACAGCAGAGGACGTCGTGACTCCACCTTACAGCTGACTGTTGGAGCAGGTACGTTACACTCATGGGCCTGACGCTGTATTTCACATGACTTCAACTACCTGAGCGGCCATTTGTAACCTTTTACACCATCCAGTTGTGTCTGTGTATCCAGAACAGCCCGATCACACCCCTTCTGACCGTGACTGCAGAGGGAGAAGAGGACGTCATAATTCCAGTTTACATCCGTCTTGTGTGGCAGGTTAGTTATTTTACGACACACATTTGGATCTGTCATAAAGTGTTGAGCTGACCCTAAAGGATTACTCAGTTGTATTTATACTGGTGTCTTCTTTTTGTAGTTCATAATGTAATAAGCTACAACTGCAGCCCTGTGTTGCATAATGACAATAAATGATCCTTGAATCATTAAGTGAACAAGATTCTAACAGTTTTAAATGCACTGAAACCGTCTAACGACACAAACATCCTGTAATGAACCGTCAGAGTTTCTATTACAGGTGCATCGAGATCCCACATCGGAACAACACTCACGTTTGTCCTGTTCATCGTCGTCCTCTCTCTCCACCTATGGATAAGGTGAGCATCACTATTATTATATTAACTAATACTCATAGTTCAGACATTGTTTTCAAGTCAAATGTTGATGATTTGAACTTTCATTCCTTCTCCTATCAAGAAGATACAGTTTGACCGTTCAGCGATGGAAGCTCAGGCAGAGAGTAAACATCGTAGCACAGGTGAGAAGAAGAGTTTAAGAACGTGTCACACACACCACATACATCCTGCTTTGCTCAATAACGGGGCCAACAGCTAATCTACCAGACACGTGAGTCGCCTGCATTATGATGCGTTCATGATCGATTCAGTAAAAATGTAGTTGTTTGAAGGAAATGTTTGTTTTACAGCCATATCAATTATTAAAGAGGGAATTATGACTTTTTTAACTTCCTAACTTTAGCAACTTATAATACATAACTGAACAATGCCAAGAATTATTTTCATCAAAGCAAATATTTAAATACAAATACAGGATGGATTTCTGTGGTTTGTTCAGACATTCGACGGCGGCTTCATCTAGCGCCCCCATGAGGTTGACATATTTATTTTTAATGAAATATCTATTGACATTCATCAGGGATGAATAATAACTTTGCTCTCCTGACACCATCGTCACATCAATGTCAGCCTCAGCTGCTCTGTGTTCAGTGCTCATTACAACCTGTCGGCATGCTGACACGCTCGGATGGTAAACATCTTACCTCTCATGTCGTTCCAGACCCCGCCACGCCTCACCTGCCCACCAGCTGTCTGCTCTGTGTCTCTCACGGATGGCTGAGCTTCTCACCCTATCTCTAAGGGACACGCCAGCCACCCGTCTGAGAAAACCCATTTCGGCCGCTTGTACCCGTGATCTCGTTCTTTCGGTCATGACCTGGTAAAGTTTACTTGGAGTAGACTTTACCAGGGAGGCTGAGAAGTGTGATACCCCTGTAGTTGGCACACACTCTCTGGTCCCCCTTTTTAAATAGGGGAACCACCACCCCGGTCTGCCAACCCCTAGGCACTGTCCCAGACTTCCACACAATGTTGACGAGGCGTGTCAACCAAGACAGCCCCTCAACACCCAAAGCCTTCAGCATTTCTGGACGGATCTCATCAACCCCTGCGGCTTTGCCACTGTGGAGTTGTTTGACTACCTCAGTGACTTCCAGCAGGGAAATTGACGATGATCCCCCATCAGCTTCCAGCTCTGCCTCTACCATAGAGGGCGTGTTAGTCGGATTCAGGAGTTCCTCAAAGTTCTCCTTCCACCGGCCGATAACCTTCTCAGTTGAAGTCAGCAGGGTCCCAC
The DNA here is from genome assembly GCF_900634415.1 of Cottoperca gobio. Classification (NCBI taxonomy): domain Eukaryota; kingdom Metazoa; phylum Chordata; class Actinopteri; order Perciformes; family Bovichtidae; genus Cottoperca; species Cottoperca gobio. Next base: position 1,010,412 of record NW_021166920.1, on the reverse strand, counting down.
CCTTGCTGTACACAGCTTGGATGGTTCCTCGCTTCCCCCTCCTGAGGTGCCGGATGGTTTTCCAGAAGAACCTTGGTGCCGACCGAAAGTCCTTCTCCATAGCTTCTCCGAACTTCTCCCACACCCGCTGCTTTGCCTCTGACACGGCAGAAGCTGCCGCCCTTCTAGTCCTTCGATACCCTGCAACTGTTTCCGGAGTCCTCCCGGACAACATAACCCAGAAGGACTCCTTCTTCAGTCGGACGGCTTCCCTGACCACCACGGTGTTCGAGGGTTACCGCCCCTGGAGGCACCTAAGACCTTGAGACCACAGCTCATCACCGCAGCTTCAGCAATAGAGGTTTTGAACATCGCCCACTGAGGTTCAATGCCCCCAACCTCCACAGGGATGTCTGAAAAGCTCCGCCGGAGGTGTGAGTTAAAGATCCCCAGGACAGGGGCTTCTTCCAGACGTTCCCAGTTCACCCGCACTACCCGTTTGGGTTTACCAGGTCTGTCCAGAGTCTTCCCCCACCCCTTGATCCAACTCACCACCAGATGGTGATCAGTCGACAGCTCTGCCCCTCTCTTCACCCGAGTGTCCAGATAACAAGACAACAGAGCATTACGTGGCGTTAGCAGCTACTACTGTAACAACATATGTTTGTCATACTCAATGCTTATTTATTCTATCATTTTACAAGGTGTTGTTTATGTGACACTTTTGCTATGACATCAAGGCTCTTATTTTGAAGGTGCTCAGCAGTGTTTTATTTGTTTACCACCTGTATAATAATAAGCAGACAGGATTCATCAATGTTTTTTTTCATATTGTGATGATATTAACATGCTCTGCTACACACATCGTGTCTAACAAACATGTTGAATCATTTCTTTCCTCGTAAAGCAATTTGCACTTTTTATGATCCTTTGCATGTGTTTGCTCGTGTGCAGTCTTCTTCCCTTCCTTTGTTGACACATTACTGGATCTCGTGGCTGGTTAACGTGGAAACATGTGAAACCAGCTGCAGAGACGTGTGAGGCCTCACCCTCATGATCGTCCTCCACCCGTCCTCCACCCGTCCTCCACCCGCCCGCTACAAACTAAATGAGGAACCATTCTTTACACGTGGGTGTACTTGTCATTTCTCACGTGAATAATTGATATCACTTTTAGACTCATTTTGTTATCTTAGAGATTGAAAGATAACATCTTATGTATTTTATACAAAAATAAACCTTTTGTGAATCAATTAAAAGAGTAAGACTGTCATTTAGCAGATGCACTATAATATGAGTGTTTACTGCTTTAAATTATATTTTCATTCTCTCTGTTTCTCTACTTTGCTCCTTCAGGATCTTTGCTGAGTTGCTCCGACAGCTGTGGCTGTCTGGAGTGCTCCGTGTCACATTTTACCCGGCGTGTAATGCAACAGGCCTCCTCGGCTGCACTTTGTGTTTACTGCTAATTACCTAATGCTAAAATAAGATGGTGATTATGGAAACAATAGACCTGCTTCACACAAGCATGTGAACATTGTCATTGTTAGCATGCTGATGTTAGCATGTATCTTAAAGCACCACTGTGCCTTCGTGTCGCCCCACAGAGCACTTTTCTATCAGCTTGGCTTCCTGTTTAAGAGTTTTATTACTTTACTTCTGCATTGTTCCATAAACACTTTGCATAGCAGTGCTTTGTCATGTTAACACCAGATAGTATGTTCCTGTTGTTGCATCTTCTGTCTGCAGTAACGATGGAAGCAGGTTTGTAGTTTGTTTTATGGAGTACAACTCCTACTTCAGAAGTTATTAAGAATTACAACCTCAACTCCTCCAGACGCTCAAACAGGAAGCTGTGAGGAGCTGATGACGCCGACCCCATCTGTACATCTCAACACTAAACTCTTCCTCTGCACACTAACCTGCAGAGAGCCTTGAGGTAAAGTAGTCCTCCGCTGTCAGGCAACACTATGGGAAGGAAAAAGTGGTTAAAATGTGTTTTCTTCAAATTGTCCTTAAGAAGAGTGTGAGAGGTTCTTCAGGGTCACACAAAGACTCTCACTGTCATTTCCACAAACGTCAGACAACAGTAAGAAGCATTTCTTCATTTCAACTCGGGGATGTACACCCAGTCGTCAGCTCATGCATATTAATAATGATAATAATAAAGAGGAAGCGAGTCAGGCTGGTTTAGACTGTTTGAAATCTATGTAACACAACGGTACCAACCACAGAAGAACACACCGTCTTCAAAGACTTCATCCTCACTTTTGATGTTGACATGTTTATAGTAATTTACTGAGACAGTATTTCTCGTGTGTGTGATCGACCTGCTGATTCGACGTGAGGAGCAGCGATGAGTTTCACTGCAGCAGCGAGTGGACTTGTTGTCTTCCTTCTCTCTGTACAAGGTACTGTTCATCTACATGCATGTTGTAAGGCAGCTAATGCACCTCAGACAGCAAACACCTTAAACTTTAAAAACAGAAGTATTGTGCAAGCATTAAAGACAGCTAAAGCTACGTTTGTGTGGATGGAAGTAATGACGAATACGTTTACGAAGAAAACACATCTTTAAATAACTGTTTTAACTTCTTCCAGCTCGTTGTTTCGAGGGTCATCTTTTCACTTTACTGTTTCAGTTCACGCTCACTGCTCCTCAGCTTTGTGTGGACGCTCTAACGCACTAAGCTGTTAGTGCAGCGTGCAGGATGTTCACGATACTCCCCACAATCTTCCCCCGTGCAGCTACTGCAACCAGCCATTAGTAGTCTCTACTGCCCGCCCCCCCCCCTGCAGACACTGATCAAGCTGGATGCACTGCCTGGAATTGAACTCTGAAAAGAGACTTTTGCCTGTCAGTACATTTCTTTTTGCCGAAGAAGCTAACAAAGATCTCAGGGGAGTTAATTAACAGTGAATTGTATTTCATAGATTTACTGCCAGATGCAACATTTAGATCACAAAACTTAGATGAAGATGAATCTGAATAGTTTGTGTCGACCTTTGGAAGCCATCAGCAGTCAGTAAGCCGTTCTCGTTATCTTTACATCGCACGCCTCGGGGTTCTGCATTTCTCTACAGTTTCCCTTTCACACTCTGAAGCAGCCGACTACAGAACAAGAAGCAACCGAGCAAGACACAGTGTACTTTTATATACCCTGCTCTTCTAATGGTTTATCTTCAGCTTTTTTTAAAGTCTTGTGTGTGATGTAACTTTAACTTTATCTACATCTGTTCACTTCGGCATTAACCAGAAACATTTACATTAGTTACAGTATATACCAGGTAACACACTTAAAGTGGGACGGCGGGTGAGAAATGTGGAGTGAAGCACCGTCACGACAAATAAAAGTCTCCTGATGTTGTTGTGAGTCTGATCATAGTTCCTGATGTGCTCTGTGTTACAGTGATACAGGGTCAGAGTGGCTGGGGGGTGACTTACACCTCTACTGAGATCTGTGCTGTAACAGGATCAACAGTGGTACATGAGCTGCAGCTACAGATACCCATCCAGCATGGACTTACTATGTTGAGAGAACATTCTGGTTTACTAAAGAGAAAGATGGTGCACCTGTAGATCTGAGATCAGACTCACAGTATAGCAGGTCGTGTTCTGTATCAGCTGTGATTCTAACAACATTCCTGCACTCTGAGAATCACAGACGTGAGAGAGAGCGACTCAGCTGACTACAAGTTCAGATTCATAACAACCCGATCCAGGTGGAAGATTTACTGGATCACCTGGAGTCACTTTGTCTGTCACAGGTGACACTTTCATTCATGTTGATTATTTCCAAATGTTCAGCATGTAGATAACAATAACATAAATGTGTTGTGTGTTTATTTGCATGTGTGTATGTTATATAATAATAATATTCATGATTCTTCTTCACAAATCCAGATCTCCAGGTGCAGGTGAGGCAGATCAGGTGACACTGGGTACACCTGAAGTGTCACAGCAGCTGTGTTCTTCGTGATGATCGTTACCTCTGGTACAAGAACGGACAGAAGATACAGCCAGAAACATCTTATTATTATTATTATTATTATTATTCTTATTATTATTCAGTCAACTTTAATGCTCCAGACGACTACTCCTGTGCTGTGAGAGGAAATGAGAATCGGCGTTCTCCTTCAGTGTGTGAGTTCACTCGACTGTGTCAGGACCAAACATTACAAACATAGTTTCAGATGTGACCTCACTGGAGTCTTCTACATCTTCATGTACATGCAGCAGGAGTATTTCTAGAGACACAAAGCTAAAGCACTAAAAGTTAAAGCAACATTCAGATACATGTTGTGATTTATTATGTGAGATGTTTGTGTTTCATGAATATTAGAAGTATAAAACATTGACATGCTGCGTTTCTTGTATTGATGATGTCATGACTAATGACTCTCAAAGTTAACTGAAGAGTTTTAACGGAGACAGAATGAAAGTGATTGTGTAACTTTACATAGTTAATGTTAAACTTTAAAACAGTGTTTCCAGTTTCTGAAGATTTCTTCATGACAGACGGTCGTTGTGTTCGTGCTGATAACTCAGTGAATCTGCTGCAGCACCAGAAGAAGAGATAATAGTGTACAAGGTCAACTGTCTATGATAACATATTTTAATCTTTAACTTACTCTTTTCTCCTGCAGATGGTCCAAAGCTTCCCTCTGTGTCAGTGAGTCCCTCTGCTGAGATAGAGGAGGGCAGTTCAGTGACTCTGAGCTGTAGCAGTGATGCTAACCCAGCAGCTAACTATACCTGGTACAAGGAGGATGGAAACCTCAAACCTCTTAGTGAAGATCCACAGCTCGTCTTCAGCTCCCTCCGGTCCTCTGACTCTGGACAGTATCAGTGCAGAGCTCAGAACAAGCTGGGGATGAAGACGTCTAAAAGCATCTCTATTGATGTGAAATGTGAGTGAAACATCTGGTTTAGAAAGAACAAACATCTGAAATGTGTCCAGTCTTTGCAGGAGAAGATGTTACTGATCATAGCTACGTTCTTGCTTCACAGTTACAGTCAGTTGTAATTCATCGAGCAGCTCCACGAGGCTTTAGGATGCAAAACATTTTGAGCAGTTAGCAGGAAACAAAAGAGGATCACAGTTTGTAGAGCAGCTGATTACTCGTCAATGAACTCAGATGTGCTGTAATTATTGTTCAGACGTATCTGTGAATCCATAGTTCCTTTACTTGATGCAGAGTTCTTGATTACTTCTGAGAAATGCACTAAACAGCACTTAACCACTAACATCATACTTCATTATGAGCCAGCTGTTCGTCTGTGTGTGTCCTGCAGTAAAGTGGAGCACTTCACTACTGACCATAAAGAAGTCTTTCTTATTGTTAAGTGTTGTTGAGCACATCACTCACAAGTAACCAGAACTCTGCATTAAGTAAAGGACCATTACAAGATTCAGAGCTGTGAACTCTTCATTACTGTACATATTAGTTCCCTAACATAATATTGAATTGTTTCTTAATGAAGTCTTTAGCTGCTCTATTTGATCAGGAGACTCAAGAACTGTCAACTGATGTCAACCAGCAGTTAGTTCCTCAGGTTGTTGCCTGGTAACCACTCAAACGTCTGTGCAGCTGAAATTCTTATCTTTTGATTCAGTTTTGGGAACCAGATTCAAACCGTCACATGCATTTGTCAGATCACGTTTAAAGTGTGAAATGCAGCTGATCACTGTAATTTATATACCACATGTACTGTTGTAACACGACCGTCACAAAGAATAATCTGTTAATGTTCTCCTGCAGATGGTCCAAAGCTTCCCTCTGTGTCAGTGAGTCCCTCTGCTGAGATAGAGGAGGGCCGTTCAGTGACTCTGAGCTGTAGCAGTGATGCTAACCCAGCAGCTAACGTATACCTGGTACAAGGAGAAGCAACAACTGCTTCAGGGAACAGAAGGGAGTTATCACTTCACCTCCATCAGCTCTGAGGACAGAGGGATCTACTACTGCAAGTCTGAGAATCAACATGGACACATCATGTCATCGTCTCTCTCAGTAGATGTCCAGTGTGAGTACAAAACAAAAGTAATACTTACTTATACTTAGGTCTGTCAGTCACAGGCCTTATTATGTTGTCCGTTACTTGTTCACAGCATTTACAGAAGCTGTCAGTTCATTCATTGTGTTAATTAGTCAAGTCTGATAAACTCCACACCACAACAACAAATGCTGTGACACTGGAACTATATATAGGCTCATAACACTCCCTGTAATAATCACACTGACACCATCCAATCCTTTTATAATTCTTTGGAGGAAATGATCTTTGGACTGTTGCTTATATTTAAAATGACCAGACGGCTTCGATTTAGGATTCATGCTGACGGTCAACTTACAGAACTTCATATGATTTCACCGTAAAGCTTGAAATGTGTGTGTTATATCTTACCAGGTGTGTGTAGAAAACCACAGGAGGTCAATCTCCTCTCTGACTAAACTCGACACTGTGTTGACAGATTTAATGTCCCGTAAGGTGTCAGTAGTGAGGTGCTGAGCCACATGGGAAGAGATGCAGCGCCGCTCTGACTGAAGACATGACGATAGCAATACACGTGTGTTTGCCAACATTTGAGGTTCCCAGCGGTGCATTGCTACACAAAATAATGTTTGTTCTACAGTGTGAGAACATTTTGAGTCACTTAACATTGTTGTGATGAATGTGGGACACCACTAAGTTCCTTCCCAGAAAAGGGCCATAAAGAGGAAACTCTATTAGCAGTTACTTTAGCCTGCTAGCTTTGTAGAGGCGTCAACACCCTGTTTCATGAAGCAGGGTGGAAGGTAGGTGAATAACATACTGCAGTAAGCACAATAACATCTAACTCGAGGTAGTCCACGCCTAAACACTGTTCTGTAAACAAAGATTCATCAAGATCTCTCTCTTTTCTCCTGCAGATGGTCCAAAGCTTCCCTCTGTGTCAGTGAGTCCCTCTGCTGAGATAGAGGAGGGCAGTTCAGTGACTCTGACCTGTAGCAGTGATGCTAACCCAGCAGCTAACTATACCTGGTACAAGGAGGATGAAGACTCACCAAAAGCATCAGGACAGAACTTCACCATCACTGACTTCAGATCTGAACACAGTGGGAATTATTGCTGTGAAGCTCAGAACAGCAGAGGACGTCGTGACTCCACCTTACAGCTGACTGTTGTTTCAGGTGCGTCATACTAATCAGCCCATTCACTTATAAATGATCTTAACCTTCCAGTTAAACGAGCCAATCACAGTACAAGCCTACTGTAGTTGCACCACCCAATTTATTTCTGCAGTCTTTAGCTACGTAGCTGAGATTTGAGATGACTAATAGATGTCAACATATATTTGCAAATCAAAAAATGGTGGTTAGCAGGCTAACGTTTATCAAAACTCACATTACCTACTGCCTCTGTAACCCAGTGCTGCCTGTCTTTATTAAACTTTAATTGGGGCAGCGATTTTGCTCCCAACCTGAAAGGAAGCAAGATGACATGTCCAACCAAGGACGTGCTGACATTCAACCCTAACTTCTTCACAATAACCCTGGAGGTGCCACGCTGATAAAGAACTATATCATCTGCATAAAGCAGAAATGAAATCCTGGATGATCACCAAGCCCACCGCAGAAAATACCTTCACTTCCTGCCAAAACTATGGTCCCAGCTCTCATTGCTGTCATACAAGAACCAAATAGCTTGGAGAAACAGCAATAATACGGCATCCCATAATACCACAGGACCCCCCAGTGAGCCAGTTTTCTCCAAGTTTACAAAACACATCTAGACATTGCCAATCCCTTCTACCCTCCTTCAGGGTTCTTTCAAGAGTCAAGAATGTTGCTGCTCTAGTTATTGCACTTTCTGTGACACCCTAATAATTCGGACACACACATATTCTACCTTCCCTGCCCGCCATTCCACGGGCATCATCCCCAACCTCTATGCTGCAGTGGTGTGTCAACCAACAATATTTTATTTAGTCTTACCCCCGACACCTTGCTACTAGTGGAGCTTTTTGACTACATTGGTGACCTCTGCCAGAGCGATGGGTAAGGTTTCCCTGGCAGGTCTTCCAACTCTCTCTCATCCTCCAGTCAAAGTCAGCACTTCTTTGCTTCTGACAGCAGTCTGGGAAAAGGCTTGCTTCCCTTTTTAAGTCGCCTCACGGTTTGCCAGAATCTCGTAGAGTCCCAAACTCCATTTCTCCAAACTCTCCGTGGTTGTATGAAAGATTCCTCTGGAGGTGGCAGCGTTCATCGTCAGGTGAGCTACGTCATCTCCAGGCTGGGATCAGTCGACAGCTCTGTTCAAGTGTCCAAGACAAAGATTTGATCATTCGACTACAAAGTCAATATCTTTAGCCTGAGGTGCAAAATCTCTCTACAATCAGATCCACAACTGTCCAAGCAGCAGAGACCACCAATATAGTTACTGGCACATTGAGTGTTACACTGTTTTAAAAACCATTTCTATGTTATGGGACGCGAATACAAAGCATAAGTTCACATGAGTTACTATTTAGAATGCTTCTGTCTGAAGAGCTATGATTTTATCTGTAGTTATTACTTGATAATGGACCCAAACAAGCTGTAATTCCATAATTAATTGTCACTGTTTCCCAGGTTCAATGACATCAGTAGCTGTTGGATCAATCACTGCTATTTCTCTGGGTATCATATTCCTCTCTGCCTTCCTGTTGTTCAGGTGAGCTGTTCAGTTTACTGTGATTACATTCAGTAATGTTCAGTCAGTTCTTTAATCATTTCCTTTTGACGATTCATTTCTTTATTCATTCTCCTATCCAGAAGAAGGAGGACATCGAAGCAAACCACCGAGCCTGGAGAGAGACCGGACAACAGAGCCCAGGTGAGGAAGAAGAGTTCAGGTGTCACTCAGAGTCCACTCTCACCTGGAAACTTCATATCCCTATTTGGATATTTTATTTTCCCAAACTAAACATTGTACTCAGGATGTAGAGCGGGTCATCCACCAATCACAGCGCTTGGATCCCTGTCCATATGTCCATATGTCCAAAAAACACTGAATCAAGTTGCTCCCGATGGGCTGTCCAGCACCTTGCATGTGTGCAGTCCAATTACAAATCTATCCCTACCACCATCTCTTTTTCCATCCTGTTCATTTCCATTTTATAAATCTCTAGCTATGTCTGTGCCATACCCTTGTGGGTGAGGTTGCATACATGACCAGCAGGGATTACAATGACAAAAGCGATGGTGATAGCCTAGTGGTCTGGTGGTACGCCTTCCCAACCAGAAGGTTAAATACCAGGCTGCCACCATTGTGCCCCTGAGCAAGGTACTTAACCCTGAGCTGCTCCAGGGAGACTGTCCCTGTACTTAGTTCACTGTAAGTCGCTCTGGATAGGAGCGTCTGCTAAATGACATGTAATGTAGTGTGTGTGTGTGTGTGTGTGTGTGTGTGTGTGTGTGTGTGTGTGTGTGTGTGTGTGTGTGTGTGTGTGTGTGTGTGTGTGTGTGTGTGTGTGTATAAGTAAAGCAAGTGGAAAGCTTGAAGAGCCTTAAACCTGCATTCTTTGTAATGGCCAGCAGGGGGCGACTCCTCTGGTTGCAAAAAGAAGTCTGTTTGTATAGAAGTCAGAAAATGAGTCGACTTCTCACTGGATTTGTTACCTCATTAAACATTTTCCTAATACGTTTATTTTGATCACTAGTTTCAAGTCTTCTTCAACACAACTTATGTTCATTTAGTAAATGATGTCCCATTTAAAGGACAATAAACAATAAAGCAGCGTATGCTTTAGGGCGGGGCTACCTTGTGATTGACAGGTCACTAACACTGTGTTGTCCGTCTTTCACCTTGAACTCTTTCAGTGTTTTCAGTTCATGAAAGTTTATTGTAACATTTTGGTCGCCTAAAAATGTCTTGTTCAGCGTTCGGTTATACTTTGCTCCACACTCTCGTGTCACATCTGCTTCCAAAAAAACAAGATGGCGGTAATCAAAATAAAAAACTAGACGTCACGGTGACTGCGTTCTGACAGTCTTTGCCCCAGACTTGCGGCCCGATGAAGTATTCGTAACTTCCCTAGAATTGCAGAACAAGCCCTTCTCCTTTAACCTTGCAGATGTTTTACTAAATGGTCATTTTGTGCAACAGGCCAATATGAAGCATTCTTACCCTCTAAGTATTTAAGTGTCCTCGTCTTTGTGATGTTTATCCTTCAGATAAACTCGGTGAGTGACAGCCCTTCAGCTGCAGCACAGAAAACACCAGCAGAGCAGGAGCAGGAGCTTTGCTATGCCACCGTGAACTTCTCCAAGAACCAGGAAGACCCTCTCTACTCCAACATCAGGCTGCACAGACACCAGGAAGACCCTCTCTACTCCAACATCAGGCTGCACAGACACCAGGAAGAGGAGGATGTGGACTACACCACTGTCCAATGTAAGAGTGCCAGTGCCGCCACAGAGTGAGTACATGACGATATTTCATTGATACAGTAAGTTTGGAACAGTCAGTGTTTTGATTCACTGTTGCATTTGTCTGGTATTTTTTAAACCTGTTCTTAGTCAATATTGTGAGTTTATAATTCGCTAAATACGTTTTTTCATCAACAGATCAAGAAGTCAAAAGGCTGCGGAGGATTCATCTGCAGTGTACAGCACAGTCAGCAAAAAACCAAGAATGTGAACACAACATACATGTGTGGCTTTTACCACTGTGGTTAAACTGTGTAATACTAGGCCTGAGTTCATCTACTGTATCAACCATTGTTATGACATCCAGCGCGTTTCTCCAGAGTATTATTGTTAGCTAACGTGTGGTAAAACATTTAGAAATACAAATACAGAATGACCTTAACAAAGCAATATGTTCCTGCCATTACAAAGCAAAACATCTTGTGAAATACATTTCTCTATATACAGCACATTTATTACAATCTTTCTCTGCTTTATTCACTTAAATCATAATTCTTTGTTTTAAATATTGCCAATATTCCTGTGCTAATGTTCTTAATATTTTACAAGTTAGTGTCAAAGTTCTCATCTCACAAATTAAATGTTTTGTTTTTTATTCCCTGGTTTTGTACTTATTTAACTCTGTTTACATATATTGTTAAAATAACCTAATATATTATTAAATAAAGACATTCAGTTACGTACAGGGGCACGTAGCTTCACTAAGATAGACCTAAAGGTTTGAGTGTTACATTATTAACTCTGCATGTGAGAGCAAAGCTGTCATCAGACTGATGCCTCCGCCGGTCATGTGACTCTCACCCTGCAGGTCTGCTGAGCGTCTTCTCTTCCTCAGAAGATGGAGCAGCTTATTACTCATAGAAATGCAGTTGTAGCTTCGCCACCGTAACTAGACGGCATGTCAACACGGTGTGCATGGGGTTCTAGTAAAGGTGATTAATATCTCAACAGCTTGCAGGATCCTTTGTTTCCCTTTACAGAACAATAACATAAGACCAAGGAAAGTGTGCAGTGAGCTGTCTGACAATGGGACAAATTGTCTCTTTATTCATAGTCTACTACAGTAAATATTAAGTTCAAGCAGTTAGTTTGCGAAACCATTGTCATGTCTTCTCAGCTCGGGGGATTCACACACTTCCAGCTGCTCATGCATGTTTATTAATAAAGAGGAAGGAAGCGAGGCCCGCTTTTATTAAATATGTAAAGTGTCCTCACAACACACAAGTTTTCTTTCAAGATCACTTCCTTCTCTAACAGCGCATTAGAAAAACTGTTACACAATATCGAACTTCTGACATGTTTTATGTTCGAGGCAAAGAGATGGGCAGAGCAGCTATGAGTTTACCAGCAGCAGCAGCGCATGGATTTGTTGTCCTTCTCTCTGTACAAGGTACTGAACATCTACGTTTATACTGTGAACATGTGTTCTGTAGGAGGAGTTGTTCTCTTGTCCTCTCTGTAGAAGGTACTGAACATCTACATTCATACTGTGAACATGTGTTCTGTAGGACGAGTTGTTCTCTTGTCCTCTCTGTACAAGGTACTGAACATCTACATTCATACTGTGAACATGTGTTCTGTAGGAGGAGTTGTTCGCGGTGGCAGAGAGTCCATTCTGCTCAGTCGGTCGAGAGTGTTTCTTTAATTCCGAGGAGATTTGGACCGGCGGCCATGTTTATACACAGAGAGAACACCTTGTGTTGATGAATGTTAGGCTGAAAAGATGAGGCTGAAATGCTCCTTTTTAGAGAGGAAATATAAATATAAGTGCTATAAACAGTGGAAACTCCAACAGTGGTGTTGACCTCAGTCCGTAACTATAATAAGAGCTTATATTACCAACATACTGGCAGTAAAGAGTTTTACTTCCCTGTTCTGCATTTCTCTTTACTGTCACATCCAAACAAATTCTCTTTCTTCTTCTTTTCAGAAAAAGTGCATTAACCTTCCCTCACTTCTAACACTGCTTTAGTGAACATAGAGTACAACTGTAGAAATGTATGATGCTTAAAGGAGTTCTTCACCTAGAAGTGATCCTTTGCGTATGAATTACTCGCCTGTGCACCTTAGATTCTTGAAGAAAACTTTGTTTTTCTCTCATGCCTCCCTGGTGAGCGAAGAATTGAATAAAAGTCTTAATGTATTGAAGTGAATGGAGATTTATCAGGAAACTCATGATGTGCTGGTAAACTGTCTGACTCCCCCCCCCCTCTCTACTCATTGTCTGTATTATCTATCTGGTTCTTCCTCACACAGACTGCCTGCTCTCTGTATGATTGTTGAACCTTCTCTGTGCAGAGAACAGATACTCCAAAGACAAGTTTATTTATCAAGACTCTTCGTTTCAGTATTTATAGACTTCACTGGTACTTTGTATAAAGACTTCATTCAAACTTTCCACAACGCTCCGGTCCAAAGTGTATTAAGTATAAAGATTTCAGTGAAAATGTGTTTTATCAGCGGGAACGTTTTGACTGCTGTAGATAAGATTCTGTGCCCAAACACCTCCACACATTCAGCTCAGTCTCCTGATGTTGTTGTGAGTCTGATCATAGTTCCTGATGTGCTCTGTGTTACAGTGATACAGGGTCAGAGTGACTGGGGGGTGACTTACACCTCTACTGAGATCTGTGCTGTAACAGGATCAACAGTGGACATAAGCTGCACCTTCAGATACCCATCCAGCTGGACTTACTATGTTGAGAGAACATTCTGGTTTACTAAAGAGAAAGATGGTGCACCTGTAGATCTGACAATCAGACTCACAGTATGCAGGTCGTGTTCAGTATCACTGTGATTCTAACAACATCTGCACTCTGAGAATCACAGACGTGAGAGAGAGCGACTCAGCTGACTACAAGTTCAGCTTCATAACAAACCATCCAGGTGGAAGATTTACTGGATCACCTGGAGTCACTTTGTCTGTCAAAGGTGACACTTAGTTAGACAGTTGTGTGTGTGTTAGTGTGTGTGTGTGTGTGTGTGTGTGTTAGTGTGTGTGTGTGTGTGTGTGTATGTGTGTGTGTGTGTGTGTGTGTGTGTGTGTGACAGTTCAGACTAAAATTACATTTATGTTTCTTTACAAATCCAGGTTTCCAGGTGCAGGAGAGAATAACATCCTCATGCAATGTTGAGAACTGTAAATATGGAACCCTGAAGTGTCTCAGCAGCTGTCGTCCAACTCGTCACCCTTCCTACATCTGGTACCGCAATGGACAGATAATAAATGGCAAACATGAATATATTTATCCATATACATACTTTTATCCTGAAGACAGTTATTCCTGTGCTGCACAAGGATATGAGGAATCCGCCGCTCCCTCAGTGTGTGAGTTTACTCCACAGTCTTCCACTGACATGACGCTGTGTTGAACTCATCAGCTAATGTTCTGTACCATGGCTTCATGTGTCTTTACAACTCCGTACACAGCAAAACAACCAGCTGTGAATTACTGCAGTAAAGACTTTAGTTGTTATCATAATAACCAAACACATGTTATATTTCAGGTGTCTATGGTCAAAGCTGCCACAGAGTGACTTACACTGACAGAAGCATCTGCGCCCCCTCAGGCTCTTCAGTGGACATTTCTTGCACTTACTACAGTGTTGGATCTGTCACATCTAAATTCTGGTTCAGTCCTGAGCGTAGTCATCAGTGGGGGGATCCTAACAAACCTCAGGACCTCAGTGAAGACTCCCAGTACACAGGTCGTGTTCAGGTCCTACCAGCAGAGAGAGGACGCTCCACTCTGAGGATCTCTGACCTGAGAGCGACAGATTCAGCTCAGTATCACTTCAGATACAAGACACGAGGCTTTGAATGGAGGAGCAGTTTACCTGGTACCACTCTGACTGTCACAGGTACTGATGAACACACTGATGATGTCGTTAATGTAGCAGGATTTAAATGAATCATCATTAGATCATGTGCTTTCTTATTGGAAATGATCATTTTGACATATACACAGTAAGGGAAGTTTAACACGAGGGAAAGTATTAAACAGGAAGTAAATGCAACTGTAAACAAACATGGAGCAGAAACACCTTGATCAATGTTTTACATTAAAAGACCTTTTCTCACGCTTAGATAAGAGATTAGAGTTGACATAGAAAGTGTTAGATTGTGCATGGTGTGATGTTTAAAACATTGCTGTTCCTTGTTCACAGATGCAGATGTGCAGGTGCAGGTGATCTGGTCTCCTTCTGGTCCAAAGCTGCTTTGTCACAGCAGCTGTCTTCTCACCGGACGTTCTTCCTTTGTTTGGTACAAGAATGAAACGATGATTCAGGAAGAAACATCTGCTTCTTATGGACAAGACGTTCATGCTGCAGACAGTTATTCCTGTGCTTACCAGAGTTACCGCTCTGCTGCAGTGTGTGAGTTTACTCCTCTCACAAACACAATGTCATCACTTCAAATGTAGTGAAGTAGAAGTATGAAGGAGCAGAGAAACAGTACCTCAGAATTGTACTTATGTACGACACGTGAGTAAATGTACTTTGTTTCTTCCCCACTGGGTGACAGTAGGGCGTGATGCACTCAGAGTAGAAATGAAAGGTGGAGTTTCTGACCACTAGTTTCACTAAAGAATAATTGTGTTATGTGGACTTGTAAACACGCTGGCTTCTCCATTCTTTCTCTTTGTTCCACTGATCCACACTTGGCGGCGGTAATGTTCAAAGAAGCGTAAGAATGTGTCAGCAAACCCAGTGAAGAAGAAGAAGAAGAAGAAGAATGCAATATAGCAAGAAAGGATGTAAACAAATACAACACATAGGATGTAAACAAGTGTTTGAGTAACACTTAGTGAATAACACACTCATATTAATGTGTGTTCATATTACCTCCTCCAGATGCTCCGAGGCTTCCCTCTGTGTCACTGAGTCCCTCTGGGGACATTATGAAGAACGATTCAGTGACTCTGAGCTGTAGCAGTGATGCTAACCCAGCAGCTAAATACACCTGGTACAAGGGGGAACAACTGTTCATTGAGAAACAACAGCTCATCTTCAGCTCCATCCAGTCCTCTCACTCTGACCAGTACTACTGTGAAGCTGAGAACGAGCTGGGGAGGAGGACGTCTCAATATGTCTTTATTAATGTGAAATGTGAGTTATAAACGTGCTGCATCTACTGAACAAAGGACAGGTTTAGCAGAGTGTGTCTGCTCCACTGCACTGTTAAAGGGATTCAAACCACTTTATTCATCACAAGACCTGCTAAATTTCAGATGCTGCAACATCAATTACATTACATCATTTAGCAGACGCTCTTATCCAGAGCGAACTTACGTAGAACTAAGTACAGGGACAGTCTCCCTGGAGCAGCTCAGGGTTAAGTACCTTGCTCAGGAGTACAATGGTGTTGAACTCCCAACCTTCTAGTGTTTTGTTTGGAAGGTGTACAACTAGACCACTAGGCCATCACCACCCATCAGTTCATAAATTCATCTGTCTCCTCCAGATGGTCCAAAGCTTCCCTCTGTGTCAGTGAGTCCCTCTGCTGAGATAGAGGAGGGCAGTTCAGTGACTCTGAGCTGTAGCAGTGATGCTAACCCAGCAGCTAACTATACCTGGTACAAGGGGAAGCAAACACTGCTTCAGGGAACAGAAGGGAGTTATCACTTCACCTCCATCAGCTCTGAGGACAGAGGGATCTACTACTGCAAGTCTGAGAATCAACATGGACACATCATGTCATCGTCTCTCTCAGTAGATGTCCAGTGTGAGTCAAGTGACAATTTCACGGTATTCCTCGTGATACAGAAGTCTGTCTATATGAGACATGCTAATATAAAGGAAACATCTCTCTCTCTCTTTTCTCCTCCAGATGGTCCAAAGCTTCCCTCTGTGTCAGTGAGTCCATCTGCTGAGATAGAGGAGGGCAGTTCAGTGACTCTGAGCTGTAGCAGTGATGCTAACCCAGCAGCTAACTATACCTGGTACAAGGAGGATGAAGACTCACCAAAAGAATCAGGACAGAACTTCACCATCACTGACTTCAGATCTGAACACAGTGGGAATTATTGCTGTGTAGCTCAGAACAGCAGAGGACGTCGTGACTCCACCTTACAGCTGACTGTTGGAGCAGGTAAGTTCTCCACATTCACCTCTTTACTACAGAATGAATCTGGATGCCACATCCTTGACCTCAGAGGGACAGTTTTAACCCCCAAATAAAAAAATATTGTTTTTTTCTCCTAACGGTGCTATTTATCAGTCCAGATTGTTTTGGTGTGAGTTGTAGAGTGTTGGAGATGTCGTCCGTAGAGATGTCTGCCTTCTCTCCAACATCAAGGAACCAGAAGTCACAAAAAGACATTTAAGACATTTAAAAGAAAAACTCAACAGCGACGTCTCTTTCCAGAAATCCTGACTCGGTGCCTCAAGATAACCCACAGACCTCGTTGTGAGGAGTTTCATGTAGGAACTATTTTCTTTGTACAGTATCATCGCGTAGAAGGAAGCGTGCACCGATGGAGAACAACACTGATGTTGACATCTCGTGCTGTCAGGAGCCTCTCGTCCGTGAGTAGATGCACGCTTCCTTCTGCGCGGTGATGCGGTTGCCGGGTTTAGTTCGGTAAAGAAAATAGTTCCTACATGAAACTGCTCACAACAAGGTCTGTGGGTTAACCCCAGTAACCGGGTCATAATGTCTGGAGAGAGACTGTTGAGATTTTCAAATGTATCTTTTTGGAGCTTTGAGCTCCACGAGCCGATCGACATCAAGTTCCTTGATGTTGGAGAGAAGGCCGACATCTCTACGGACGACATCTCCAACACTCTGCATCTCTTACTGAAACAATCTGGATATAAAAACAGCTCTACAGGTGACAGGGAACATGTGTGTTTCCTTCTGGTTCTCCAGGTGCATGGACATCAGCAGCGACAGGATCCATCACTGCTGTTCTGCTGGCTTTCACGTTCCTCGCCGTCGTCCTATGGATTAGGTGAGCAGTTCTGTGTCACTATGATTATGTTCACGAATGCATTTAACATTTTGTCCTCTGTGGAAGTTAAGTCATGCAACTGCTGCTCCTCCTATCCAGGAGAAGAAAGTCCATCACACAACAGTCTGCAAAAAGACCCGACACCAGAGAACAGGTGAGAGGAGATTCCAGTGCAGAATATGAGATGCTCAAAAAGGTATTTTGTTTCCCGCTCGTGCTCGGTGTCATTTCACAAAGGATGGTTGGTAGTAAAATATGTTTACTGGCTCACTCATAAGGATATCTTTCTATTCCAATATTCTGAGGGTGTTTTATTGATAATGGTGGAGAATTCATCTTCATACAATAACAATAATAATGAGCTTCACATGAAGGCAAACAAATAGAACAACGTTAACACTGATGCAATTATCAGGGTTACAATAGGATAAATCAAAATAGAGAAAACAGATTTGCCCAACATAAAGACAGCCCTTAAAGCGTGCAAACGTTTTCATAAAAGTAGGTTTTTCTTTTATCAAGTAGTTCAAATGAAGAGTTTTTCATGCTTTGAACATCACAATCAATGGACTCCATTGCTTCGACTGAGCACATATCATTAGCAATGCTTTAAAAGGTCTCCCTTCATTACACGAGACTTACCTGGCTTCATTGAACTAAACGATGGTTTCTGCAGTTACAGTTTAGATGAAGGAAGACCCCCCCCCTTTCACCTCCCGCTGCCCCTTCTGGAACTAAAACGTTGTTAACCAATGAAGTGACGTAAATGTTGGGCTTCCTGTGATTGGTTTAAATGGTGTTCACACCAGAAATGAACCGCGGACTGTGAACACCCCTTCTAGTCGGACCAGGGAGCGGTTGTTTGGTCCCGTTCACATCTGCCCAAAAGACCTTCCCCAAGGGAACGCACCATTAGATCCACAACACAAACATAAACCAGAAACCGTCAGCACCTCCTGTGATCCCACCTCAAATCCACCAGGTGTTTAACTACAAGTTTTGTCCCGTCAGCTGAACCTGGATCAGGTGCAGGACGACCTTCACTACTCCAGCATCCGCTTCCCTCAGAACCAGGAAGAGGCTCTCTACTCCAACGTCGGAGCAGCTCAGACCCGCAGACAGTCAGAGGACGAGGAGGTGGAAGTCGTCTACACTGCTGTCCAAACTAACAGTGGCAGGAATGCCCCGGGGTGAGCAGATACATTTCATAACTACAAGATAAAACAAATACACATTGAGTTAGAAATCAATGAGTTCTTTTCCCTTCACAGACGTCAAGGTGGTGGTGAGGATGTGTCTGCGGTGTACAGCACAGTCAACAAATGAACACGACATGGATCGTCTGTTAATATTCATGGATGTTTGTCACCTTGTTGAAGCATGAAGCCTCGCTGAGGTCACATAATGTCCATCAGGACAGATGTGCAGCGCAGCATCATTGGTCATTTTCTCTTTAATTGTCCCAAATAAAACCCTGCTTGTGTTTAACCGTAGAGACGATCAGAGGTTTCCTCCTGCATAGACAAATAATAGAAGGGTCCTTGTTTGTTTTTGTCATTTTGCTGAGCTTGTCACAAAGATCCTGTATCGGCCTGCGAGAGTGCATGAATGATGAATATCATGAAGATGAACTACAATTAAAATACAGTATTGGTGTTTGTCAGACGTCTGTTTTCTTCATTGTACAGCAGAAGGATACAGTCGCTACAACACATCGAACATCTCTTCAAATGAATTATAAATATATATATAAAGTATATATAATATAAAGTCATTAAAAGTGATAATATAAAACATTAAAGAGCGCAGAAGTTAAAATATAGATACAAAATAACATAAAATCTTTTTTTATTTGTTAAGATACTCTAGGGAGGTGAGGAGAGGTGATGGAGGAGAGGTGATGGAGGAGAGATGAGGAGAGGTGATGGAGGAGAGGTGAGGAGAGGTGATGGAGGAGAGGTGATGGAGGAGAGGTGAGGAGAGGTGATGGAGGAGGTGAGGAGAGGTGATGGAGGAGAGATGAGGTGAGGTGAGGAGAGGTGATGGAGGAGAGGTGATGGAGGAGAGATGAGATGAGGTGAGGAGAGGTGATGGAGGAGAGGTGATGGTGGTTGGGGGGGGCTGCTGATCAACAGAAAGATAATTGCCCTCTGTTTTAAATCAAAACGGCAGAAAATGAAATCATAGATTAGATTTTCCAAATGTTCTGTTTTTATATAATTTTAAATGTATGTAGTTTCAAACTAGAGTAAAAACATCTCACGGTTTGCTCTCGCTCCGGCCTGTGTGGGTCTGTGTTCGTGCACAGCCCGCGCTCTGTGAACAGGAAACACAGTCTTTGTTCCTCTAATGAACCTCCTGATACATTCAACAACATCCTTTTGTCCTACAGTCGGACTCCTTTGCATAGATCTGTATTATGTAGCGTGCTGTTAAAAGAAGAATGTTTGTCGGAGTGCTGTCGGAGAAAATTGATAAAAACAAAAAAAGTTGGATAATTTCCCACGGCACACCTGACGACCTCTCACGGCACACCGGCACACCTGACGATCTCTCACGGCACACCTGACGACCTCTCACTGCACACCTGACGACCTCTCACTGCACACCTGACGACCTCTCACGGCACACCTGCCGACCTCTCACTGCACACCTGACGACCTCTCACGGCACACCTGACGACCTCTCACTGCACACCTGACGACCTTTCACGGCACACCTGACGACCTCTCACTGCACACCTGACGACCTCTCACGGCACACCTGACGAACTCTCACTGCACACCTGACGACCTCTCACGGCACACCTGACGACCTCTCACGGCACACCGGCACACCTGACGATCTCTCACGGCACACCTGACGACCTCTCACTGCACACCTGACGACCTCTCACGGCACACCTGACGACCTCTCACGGCACACCTGACGACTTCTCACGGCACACCTGACGACCTCTCACGGCACACCTGACGATCTCTCACGGCACACCTGACGACCTCTCACGGCACACCTGACGATCTCTCACGGCACACCTGACGACCTCTCACGGCACACCTGACGACCTCTCACGGCACACCTGACGATCTCTCACGGCACACCTGGCGACCTCTCACGGCACACCTGGCGACCTCTCACGGCACACCTGACGACCTCTCACGGCACACCTGACGACTTCTCACGGCACACCTGACGACCTCTCACGGCACACCTGACGACCTCTCACGGCACACCTGGCGACCTCTCACGGCACACCTGACGATCTCTCACTGCACACCTGACGACCTCTCACGGCACACCTGACGATCTCTCACGGCACACCTGACGACCTCTCACGGCACACCTGACGATCTCTCACGGCACACCTGACGACCTCTCACGGCACACTTGACGACCTCTCACGGCACACCTGACGATCTCTCACGGCACACCTGGCGACCTCTCACGGCACACCTGGCGACCTCTCACGGCACACCTGACGACCTCTCACGGCACACCTGACGACTTCTCACGGCACACCTGACGACCTCTCACGGCACACCTGACGACCTCTCACGGCACACCTGGCGACCTCTCACGGCACACCTGACGATCTCTCACTGCACACCTGACAACCTCTCACGGCACACCTGACGACCTCTCACGGCACACTAGTGGTTGAAAATCACTGGCCTATATGACAAATTACACATTTGTAATAAGAGTTTTATATATATATATATTTGTTGTCAGGTGCAGCCACGATTCATGAGAGACGCAGATGCGTCTAGCAGAGCAGCAGGATGAACTTCACTTTGCTCGTGTCCACTTTTCCAAAGAACAGGCGAGTCCTCTGACATTAGACCAGCTCCACCCAGAGGATGCAAAGAAGAAGAGCAGGAAGAAGAAGAGTCACATTAACCCGTCCTCACGAAACAACACAATCTCTGACTGCGCTTTACTCTCAGGAGTTTTGCACTTTGGCGTTGCATTGCTTTTTCAACCTCTTGTTGTGATGCTGTTTGCATCTTTTACAGTTACACCATATCTTCAGCATCCCATCCTTTTTATTTATTTCTCTCAGAACCAGAGGGGAGGAACCTGCGGAGCATCCAGTTGCGTTGTGCAGTGCAGTCAACAAAAAGAGGAATCTCGAGTCCACTTTCCATCCATGTTAGGAAACCACAGTGAGTGTTAACGGGCTTGTCTGTATACAGATCATATATAAAACACACACATTTACAAACGTGAGCCGAACACACGGCAGTGTTGAGCTTTATATTTGACTTGGCGAAGGTCAACTCTAAAGAATATGTAATGTGATTTATGTTAGATGTGGTGAGACGTACATTACTGCAGGGATAAGTATCTTATCAGTTCGCTAATAATAACATATAATATGCTTTAGAATTAGAAAATAAAATGGCAAAATAGAACTTACTTATAAAAATGCTTTCCATTTGCTAATGTAGTTTTAGTTTCCTCCTGCAGATGTTAGCATTAACCGGTTTTATGGTCACTCAAATCTCTTTTGTTTTACCAAATGATCTATATATCGGCTTTCTTTGTTTCAGATGATATGGCCCACTTGCTGTTTACCTGTTTGACCTCAGACACGACACAGTAGCACACTGCTCATCTGCCTTCTTTTGGTGTTCTTTACAAACTTACAATAACATGTATTGCCATTCTTTATGTGGATGTTGCTTTGCCTGGTGTGTGGCTTCACAAAGAGAAGTGTATGAACACAGAGATCATCCACCGTCTGAAAGATCAGTTACTGAAAAAGGAGAAGCCTGCGTCCAGAGGGACTCAATTAAAAGTCAAATATGTGAAATATGATGCTCTGTTTAACATTCTGAATTTATTTTGAAGTGTTACATTTCCTACAAAGACTGTTTTGCTTTTAGAGTTGAAATACCAAATAAAAACTAGAAATACCAACATGTTACAAGTTCCAGCCTTTGGAATAAGATCTTTGAGTTTTAGACTATGTTTAGACTTTTAAACCATTAATTGATTCGCCGTTTAAAATCAATAATGGAAATAATTGTAAATTGCAGTAATTAACCTGCGTTAATGCACCACACTGAGACGTGTGTGTGTGTGTGTGTGTGTGTGTGTGTGTGTGTGTGTGTGTGTGTGTGTGTGTGTGTGTGTGTGTGTGTGTGTGTGTGTGTGTGTGGTTGTTTCCTTTACGGTATCTGATGTGTGTGTTTACTGACTGGCAGGATTTTAACAGAGGAAGTCTGTTAACAACTCGATCCTTGTCCTCGGCTCACTGACCACAGAAGAAGAATATCCATCAGACCTCTTCTTCCTCTTCTTTAGAGCTGTGTTCACTTCTTGTGCACAATATTCACCTGGTGATGTTTTATTGTGTCTGGTGAGAGGAGCAGCGATGGCTTTACCTGCAGCAGCCCGTGGATTAGTTGTCTTCCTTCTCTGTGTGACAGGTACTGCACATCTACACTCACACTGTCGGGTTATTTGATGCAAATGAATGTTGTGAATTTGCTTAAAATTGTTCTATCCCCTGCTGTTACGCAAATGTTGGTAGAAGGTGCTGAAGCCAACAGAGAACACTTCCAAACAGCACATTAATATTTCCTGTGTCGGACATTATATTAGTACGCTTTAATTGTATTGTCCTTTTCAACATGTAAATAAACAAAAAGGAATTTGATGCAGAACAACAGTTTTTTAATGAGCTGAATATTAATAACTCTGCTTCACAAGCATTATTGTAACGTCTCATGTTCACACACACAATGCTTTCAACCTTTTTGTTTCTTGGGCAGTGGTGCCTTTTGATGATGTTAGTTTTTAACATGAGGAAAGTGGGAGAGAGGGGATGACACGCAGCAAAGAGCCGAAACCCAGCAGCTCTCTTTGAATACAAGCACAGCAATAAAACACTCAGATTAATAGTTCTCTGAACACGAAGCAACAACAAACACTAACTTCAGTGTTTTTTGTTGATTCTATGTTGAGCTTTGAGCAAACTGAATAATGCTTTTCAAACTCTATATGAATATATCTCACGAATATGGTTGAATAATTACTAATTGGTCTGCAAAGAAAACAAAACTCTAAAGAACAAATGTGTCAAACATTGTGCAAAAATGCCTCTCGACCCTGTCTTTACTTGGAAAGGGATCGTTCTCTATCTGCAGCACTTAATGCATCACAACTACAAATACAGTCTGATCCAGCTGTCCACATGTGGACCCTACAGGGATCTGCATCAGTGGACCAAAAAATACATTCCTGTCAGACATCTAAACATGATCCTTAGTACGTACAGAACATCCGAAGTGATGGAGGTGGTACATGCCTTTACATCTCTCCATTGAGGCATGTTGCTCCACCGCTGTGGAATCTGTTTAGAAATGTCTGAGATGAAGTTTGATCTTGGGAAATGTAGTTCTTTTCTCCAGGTCATATAACGAAGCACTTCCACACAATATGCTGCCCTATAATGTATCTGATGGTGGATCCTGATGTGCTCTGTGTTACAGAGATACAGTGTGAAAGTGACTGGGGAGTGACTTACACCTCTGCTGAGATCTGTGCTGCCAAAGGATCATCAGTGGACATGAGCTGCACCTACAGATACCCAACCTCTAAAGATGGCATTCAGACGTATAGTATAGTTACGCAACATTTCTGGCATTTGCAGAAAAATCTTAAAGATTTGTCAGAATTGCCGAAGTATTCCGGTCATGTGACGTATCCCTGCTCCTCTGAGAGAGAGAATGTCTGCTGTCTGAGGATCACAAACCTGACAGAGAGCGACTCAGCTGAGTACATGTTCAGGTTCATAACAAACCAACCGGGTGGAAGCTGGTCCGGTGTTCCTGGAGTCAAACTCACTGTCTCAGGTAGTGTGTGTGTGTGTGTGTGTGTGTGTGTGTGTGTGTGTGTGTGTGTGTGTGTGTGAGCGTGTGTGTGAGCTTGTGTGTGTATTAGCGTGTGTGTGAGTGTGTGTATTAGCTTGTGTGTGTATTAGCTTGTGTGTGTGTGTGTGTGTGTGTGTGTGTGTGTGCGTGTGTGTGTGTGTATTAGCTTGTGTGTGTGTGTGTGTGTGTGTGTGTGAGCTTGTGTGTGTATTAGCTTGTGTGTGTGTGTGTGTGTGTGTGTGTGTGAGCTTGTGTGTGTATTAGCGTGTGTGTGAGTGTGTGTGTATTAGCTTGTGTGTGTATTAGCTTGTGTGTGTGTGTGTGTGTGTGTGTGTGTGTGTGTGTGTGCGTGTGTGTGTGTGTATTAGCTTGTGTGTGTGTGTGTGTGTGTGTGAGCTTGTGTGTGTATTAGCGTGTGTGTGTGTGTGTATTAGCTTGTGAGTGTGTGTGTGTGTGTATTAGCTTGTGTATGTGTATTAGCTTGTGTGTGTATTAGCTTGTGTGTGTATTAGCTTGTGTGTGAGTGTATTAGCTTGTGTGTGTATTAGCTTGTGTGTGAGTCTATTAGCTTGTGTGTGTATTAGCGTGTGTGTATTAGCTTGTGTGTACGTGTATTAGCTTGTGTGTGTGTGTATTAGCTTGTGTGTACGTGTATTAGCTTGTGTGTGTGTGTGTATTAGCTTGTGTGTACCGGTACGTGTATTAGCTTGTGTGTGTGTGTATTAGGTTGTGTGTGTGAATATTGGCTTGTGTGTGCGTGTATTAGCTTGTGTGTACGTGTATTAGCTTGTGTGTGTGTGTATTAGGTTGTGTGTGTGTATATTAGCTTGTGTGTGTGTATATTAGCTTGTGTGTGCGTGTATTAGCTTGTGTGTGTATATTAGCTTGTGTGTACGTGTATTAGCTTGTGTGTGTGTATATTAGCTTGTGTGTGTATATTAGCTTGTGTGTGTATTAGCTTGTGTGTGTGTATATTAGCTTGTGTGTACGTGTATTAGCTTGTGTGTACGATGATGGTTCACTCTGCAGCTCCGTGAGGCTGCAGCTCTTCTATTCTTTGAAGATTGAAAATCATTTGGATATGATTTTTCATCCATGCATTTCTAGTTACCACTGACTTTGTGTACTTCCTCTCATATCCAGCTCTCCAGATTCAGGTGACCAGAGTCAATCAGTCTTCTACCGAGGCAGAGCTGAGTTGTCACAGCAACTGCAACGATCCTTCTTATGTCTGGTTCAAGAATGGACAGAAAGTTCCTGAAGAAGCTTCTTCCTATACAAACCATTTTAATCCTGGAGACAACATATCCTGCGCTTTGAAGGGACACGAGGATTCCGGTTCTCCTTCACTGTGTGAGTTCACTGTGTCATAAACAAAATGTCAAACTTTATACTCAAGGTAGTAATTTGTTTATTCTCCAGATGCTCCAAAGCTTCCCTCTGTGTCAGTGAGTCCTGGTGAAATCATGAAGGGCAGTTCAGTGAATCTGAGCTGTAGCAGTGATGCTAACCCAGCAGCTAACTACACCTGGTACAAGATTAACCAAACACTGCTCAGTGAAGGTCCACAGCTCGTCTTCAGTTCCATCCGGTCCTCTGACTCGGGACAGTATCACTGTGCAGCTGAGAACGAGCTGAGGAGGACAACATCAGCAAACATCTTCATTAATGTGAAATGTGAGTGGAAATTCTTATTGAAAAAAATCAAGTTAGATTTGGTCAAGTAGTATCGTAAATGTTTGAGGGGCAGTTTTAGTAAGTATTGGCATCACTGCTGTCAACAAAAACATCCTTTTCATAATTAGTTTATACCGTCTCCTCCAGATGGTCCAAAGCTTCCCTGTACAAGATTAACCAAACACTGCTCAAGTGGAAGGTCCCTCGTCTTCAGTTCCATCCGGTCCTCTGACTCGGGACAGTATCACTGTGCAGCTGAGAACGAGCTGAGGAGGACAAACATCAGCAAACATCTTCATTAATGTGAAATGTGAGTGGAAATTCTTATTGAAAAAAATCAAGTTAGATTTGGTCAAGTAGTATCGTAAATGTTTGAGGGGCAGTTTTAGTAAGTATTGGCATCACTGCTGTCAACAAAAACATCCTTTTCATAATTAGTTTATACCGTCTCCTCCAGATGGTCCAAAGCTCCCCTCTGTGTCAGTGAGTCCATCTGCTGAGATAGAGGAGGGCAGTTCAGTGACTCTGAGCTGTAGCAGTGATGCTAACCCAGCAGCTAACTATACCTGGTACAAGGAGGATGGAAACCTCAAACCTCTCAGTGAAGATCCACAGCTCGTCTTCAGCTCCATCCAGTCCTCTGACTCTGGACAGTATCAGTGCAGAGCTCAGAACAAGCTGGGAATGAAGGAGTCTAAAAGCATCTCTATTGATGTGAAATGTGAGTGAAACATCTTATTTAAAAAGAACAAACATCTGAAATCTGTCCAGTCTTTGCAGGAGAAGATTTTACGGAGCAGAACTACTTTCTTCAGCTCGACTTGCTTCACAGTCACAGTCTGCTGTAATTCACTGAGCAGCTTCAGGACATTTTAGGACTTTTATTCAGTTTTGGGAACCAGATTATCTTCATTTATTTTGTATAGATGTCCAGTGTAAACTCAAAACAATAGAAAAAAGATTCCTCTTACTTAGGACAGCTTCATGATATCAACTGGAGAACTAGGGGAAAGGGCCTTAGATAAATTATGACATTTCCTGTTTTAGTATTCTGTGTTTGTGTTTGTGTTTGGTGCCCCTCCCAGTAGGTGGCACTCAAAACAAGCTGGTTTGTCTGTGCTTTAAAACTGTTGTTCTATACATGTTCTCCTCCAGATGGTCCAAAGCTTCCCTCTGTGTCAGTGAGTCCCTCTGCTGAGATAGAGGAGGGCAGTTCAGTGACTCTGAGCTGTAGCAGTGATGCTAACCCAGCAGCTAACTATACCTGGTACAAGGAGGATGAAGACTCGCCAAAAGCATCAGGACAGAACTTCACCATCACTGACTTCAGATCTGAACACAGTGGGAATTATTACTGTGAAGCTCAGAACAGCAGAGGACGTCGTGACTCCACCTTACACCTGACTGTTGGAGCAGGTACGTTTCCATTTTATCTAATGCTCTGGGCTGGAGCTGTTCTGTGCATACACACAGTTAATAACGTAAAAATACTTTATATTTTGAATACATCCTGTAACACCCCAATTAACGGTCAGAGTTTTTAATTTGATTCCACTTCCACAGGACAAGGGATATTATCAGCTGTTGTAACAATGACTGCTGTTTTAATTATCTTCATACTCATCTCTGTCGCTCTGTGGGTGAGGTGAGCAGGAAATCATTGCTCACTGAAAATTCATCGTTCATTTCAAGGAGCCAATTCTATAAATTATTTATTTGTGCATTTGTTCTGTTTTTTATTCAGGCTCCTAACCAGGAAGGAGGGGGCCCCTAAACCCTCACCTGAGCCTAAAGGGGGGCCAGACGTAAGTGCACAGGTGAGGAATATCAGAGAGAGTTCCACATTTCACACAGAACTGGAGAAGGGAAATTGAACCTTAAGGACAGATAGTATGTTTACAACAGGACAAAGTATCAGGACTTGTTTTTATAGGTTGTCAGAATCTAAATCATTCCTACTAAGCTGCTAAGGAAGCTGACTGAAAATGTTCTACCAAAGTTCAAAATCTTGTTTGTGTATTAAGTTACATCAGCCTCACTCATTTACGAGTAGTCCTCTTTGTTTAATGTAATAGAAACCCCCCGCTGAGCAGAAGGACACCCTTCACTACGCCGTCGTGCACTTCTCTAAGAGACAAGCAGATCCTATCAACCCCGATACGAGACCAGCTCTGCCCCAAATACACACGAGTGAAGAGAAGGTGGACAGTGTGGAGTACGCTACTGTCAAGTGTAACGGCGTCAGTACCGCCCCAGGGTGAGCAGCTCTCACACAGGAACATTATCCACATTATAAGACGGAGATTACAGTTCTGGAAGGTTTTTGAGTTGCTCGTTGATCAGTTGAACGAACAGAGCGACAGCAGGGGACCCTGGACCTCCTTCCAGAACTCATTAGCTGTACATAAACAGTTTCCAGCCACTCTGTCTGACGTGATGACATTTAGAAGTTGTTTTTAAAGATGTTTGAAATGTGGCTTTTAAGAAGTCAAGCAGACACCTGCAGTACCTCCACAGACCCCCTGGGGGTCGCGGACCCCCTGTTGAAGACCTATGCTGTAACGGATAAAACAATCACTTATTAATCCTTCACTAATTATGATCCAGTAATATAATATATGCATATGATTGTGTACACTGAGTACTTTTCCTTTGCTTACTTTAAGTATATTTTGATGCTAATACTTGTGTACTTTTACTCGAGTAAGAATTTTAATGCTGTATTTTTCTCCTTTTACTTGAAGGGTAACTTAGAACACACATTCAGATATAGATGCATGTCTATACTGCTGCCACTAGATGTTAATAAAGAGAAACATTTTAATAATAGACTCTCACATTTCTTTGTGGTTGTACAATATGTTTTTAATGATCACCTCTGATTTTCACTGCATCACTTTCACCTCTCAATACCAATTGTCACGTGTATACCTTCTATACAGATACTATTGTGGTCCATCTCTTTTTGTTTTGTACTCTGACAGCATGTGTTTACATTTGTCTTCTATGTTGGTCTGAAGTTATTAAAGGTTCGGATGATAACTGAATAAAATGCAACTTTCTCATGTTTGCTCAAACTGTCCCTATATCGTGACACACGATCCAGTTCCTCCTCCCGTGCTGCTGCTGCTGCTGGCATTTACAAGATTTCCCCACGCACGAAGGAAAACAACCAATCAGAGCTGAGCATTCTCTAACGCAGCCAATCACTGCTCGTGAACTCCTGTCGAACTAGGCAGCGCTAATCAATTATTAATCAATATTTCTTTACTGTATTGTCTATTTCTTCCCACAAACGTTTTCAGAAACATATTTTAGTTTACGGTTTAGATGTAAATTGATAAAGTTTGCTCCGGCCGTTGGGCGGTGTTTGTTTGTAGCTCGACTGTTCTCATCTTAGCGACTGGGTCACAAACTTTCTGGCAACATTCTCCCTACAACATATAATCAGGTATTTGTTGTGCATTTTTAAACCATTTAAAAGAAGATTAAATACATTTGGTTATGGAATAATAATAATAATAATAATTTGAGGTCCCACTGATTTCCCCCTCTGGCTATAATCATTCAAACTCATTACACTTAATAAATTAAGTACAACTGTAATCTTCAATAACCATATTTGGTTAATTAAGACATCCAGGAAGCTCCTGCTGTCCACACGTAAGTAAAGTGTAAAGTGCCAGCTCAGGCTCAAACTCATAGTGGGGTAATTAAGGTTTATTAAGCATCAAGTTTCAAATGATGCTTCAGAGCGAATGTCACACATTTGGTACCAACCGGCCAGTTTCTTATTCTCTTTTAAGTTCATAGTGAAACAACCAAACTTTATTGTGTTGTGGATGTTAACCTCCATTTGGCTCATCATGCATATTAATCATGTAAAGAGGAAGTAAATGTAGTCGTTGATATCCGTCTTCTGCTCACTGACGACAGAGGAGAGGCATCTTTGAAGACGACGTTCCTCCTTCATTGGGAGTAGAAACCGTTCATTGAAGTGACTGATACTGTAGACCTCCTGTGTACATTATTTAATGTGCTGACATGTGTTATTGTCTCACAGAGATGAGAGGAGCAGCAATGACTTTCACTGCAGCAGCGAGTGGATTTGTTGTCTTCCTTCTCTCTGTGTCAGGTACTGTACATCTACACTTACATTCATCGCATTCAAAGAGGGGAATCTGGGGAAATGTGGGACTTTGTAAAAGCAGGCTGAAGGTCACATGTGGAAATAAGTGGATCAGAGTCGTGTGAAAGGAAATCTTTCCAGAAATGTGACGAATATTAATGTTGTTTGTTGAAACTCCCCAGAAGATAATTAGTGTTTAAATAGTTTGTGTCTGTTTTTGTGTCACTTGTAATGGACATCAGGAAGATCTCGTCAACGTTTTCTGCTCTTGTCTTCTGCCTAAAGTAACAGAGTGCTGATCACTTTCACATGCTGTAGACTGAGAGCAGTGTTTATTCCTCATCCTGTGGAAACATTTGTTTTATTTGTTCTTAAGTCGACTCTGGTTGAAGAAGCACCGGCTCATTTTCATCACTTTACTTCTCTTTGAGGGAGATGTTCTCACAAGTCTTTACATCCTGACAGAACTTCTCTTATATGATCAAACATCTGCACCAAACCTGCTGGTTCTGTACTCGAGCAGCCGTCTGCTTTGATCGTATGTGTACATCAGACAGTAGCTGCTGTGTGTTCTGTTTCACCTGTGAAATGTAACCTGTAATGTCTCTGGACAGGCTGCTGCTGGAGATAAGAACTGCATGAAACCAAAGACGTTTACATGATGAATCAAAATACTTCACGCTTAGTAAATTCATTCTATGAATTCAATAGGATCAAAACCTTTTTGGGGAACAAAACGTAACAACGTAAATCTTTAACTTTAAGGTTAAAGTAGTTAAAGTGGTTAAAGTAGTTAAAGTGGTTAAAGTAGTTAAAGTAGTTAAAGTAATTAAAGTAGTTAAAGTAGTTAAAGTAATTAAAGTAGTTAAAGTGGTTAAAGTAGTTAAAGTGGTTAAAGTAGTTAAAGTAGTTAAAGTGGTTAAAGTAGTTAAAGTAGTTAAAGTGGTTAAAGTAGTTAAGTAGTTAAGTAGTTAAGTGGTTAAAGTGGTTAAAGTAGTTAAAGTGGTTAAAGTAGTTAAAGTGGTTAAAGTAGTTAAAGTGGTTAAAGTGGTTAAAGTAGTTAAAGTGGTTAAAGTGGTTAAAGTAGTTAAAGTGGTTAAAGTGGTTAAAGTAGTTAAAGTGGTTAAAGTAGTTAAAGTGGTTAAAGTAGTTAAAGTAGTTAAAGTGGTTAAAGTGGTTAAAGTGATTAAAGTGGTTAAAGTAGTTAAAGTGGTTAAAGTGGTTAAAGTAGTTAAAGTCGTTAAAGTGGTTAAAGTAGTTAATGTAGTTAAAGCGAATAACTTGAATGTTTATAAATTAACAGGCCAGTTAATGTTCACACTGTTATATTGTTGCTGGACTGGACTTTATTCCCTCCACATAATTGTAGAGGCTCGTCTATCTGCTGGGTGCTAAAACATCCAGAGAACAAAGAAATAAATTAATATGATTCTTCCTTGAGTCTGTAGTAATTAAATTCTGAAAGAACATTCAGCCTCCCTGCTAAAGTCCACTTCAAGGTGCTGGAAAGGAGGGTTCAGCCGATAGTCGAACCTCTGATTGAAGAGAAACAATGCGGATTCCGTCCTGGTCGTGGAACAACGGACCAAATCTTCACTCTCGCAAGGATCCTGGAGGGGGCCTGGGAGTACGCTCCGGTCTACATGTGTTTTGTGGATCTCGAGAAGTCGTATGACCGGGTCCCCCGGGTGATACTGTGTGAGGTGCTGCGGGAGTATGGGGTGCGGGGTCACTTTCGAGTAACATCCAATCCCTGTACGCCCAAAGCACGAGTTGTGTTCTAATACTCGGCAGTAAGTCAGACTTGTTCCCAGTGGGTGTTGGCTTCCGCCAGGGCTGCGTTTTATTACCAATCCTGTTTCTAATATTCATGGACAGGATATTGAAGCGTAGTTGTGGAGGAGTGGGGTTGCAGTTCAGTGGCCTGAGGATCTCATTGCTGCTCTTTGCAGATGATGTGGTCCTGATGGCATCATCGGTCTGTGACCTTCAACAATCACTGGATCGGTTCGCAGCCGAGTGTGAAGCGGTTGGGATGAAGATCAGCACCTCAAAATCTGAGGCCATGGCTCTCGCAGGAAACCGTTGGATTGCTTACTAGATAGAGCGAGAAGCTCAGCCATCCGTGAGAGACTCGGAGTAGAGGCACTGATCCTTTGCGTTGAAAGGAGCCAGTTGAGGTGGGCATCTAGTAAGGATGCCATCTGGGCGCCTCCCTAGGGAGGTGTTCCAGGCACGTCCAGCTGGGAGGAGACCCCGGGGAAGACCCAGGTCTCGGTGAAGTTAACCTGTTCTTCATATTTGCAAATTACATGAAACCATTCCTCTCTTCTAAGAGGCCTTGCTACAGGACTCATACAACTATCCATACTAGTACAAGGAGGTATGGCCACTGCTGCCATACCATGTTAAGTTGGAAAGATGTGTTTTACGATATCAGACATCATTTCATACCAAACATTGCCTTTCAAACTTATGGGAAGTCGTCATCTTCTTTAGGATTTTCAACATTGAAATAGTTATGCTTTTATTGTTCAGTGTCCTTAGTTTACTCTTTAAATAGCTTCCCCATACAGTACTCATATGGGGTGCAAGATGTCATGTCTCTTTTTTTCCATATCGTCATACTGTGTGGTATCCATCTGTGTGGATTCAATCAATCTTGTCATACGGCTTCTAATTCATGGTATAAAACATCCACATACAGTAAGTATTCAGAATTAGAAACATTTTTCTTGCCATGTAGGTTTTCACCTACAAAGAATTTGCTCTGGTTTAACTGGTACATAAATGTAAAAATTGCATAAATATATAGAAAATATAAACAGTGGAGATAATGTACAAATTGATATTGATATAGCTATTAATGCTGAAGATACCAGTGACATGAGAACTCTCCATCTCCCGAACCATCTTTCCATAGCATCACCAGACTAATTCTCTACTCCTGAATTCTCTGCTAATTCTATATCTAATGTTGTCAATCTTTGTAAGGCTCTGGTAACTAATCCCTCTGAAACAGTATTATTTGATATAATGTGCAACAGGATGAGCCAAACATGGCACACACACCTCCTTTCTCTGCTAGGAGCATGTCTAAAGCCATTCCATTTTGTCATGTCATTAAGCTGGTGGCTGCTTGTTGTTCAGCTTGGCCCTTGTAATAATGAATACATCTCTGTTACATGCAATAAATGTAATGAATCCAATCCACATTCTTATTGGTAGTTGCCCATCATAAAAACAATGAGTTGAAACCTGCTTCGATTTGATCTCTGGCACTCCCCGGGGGACTCCTACTGCATCTTTTGTATGCTGTGGAGCTGAAGCTCTCCCCAGGTGCTGTGTTTCTCTTCAACTGAGTTCAAGCTCACAAGAGTTTGACCTGTTGTGGGCCAAACATAGAACATAGAAACGCTCGACCAGTGTCATCAATGCACATATTTCTGTCTTGTGCTATTGGTTCTGTGAGTTGAATATCTCTTAAGGAGATTTTTGCAGAGTGGTTCTGTTACACTGTGCATCATTGTTAACAGAAAGATTTACTCTGTTATTCGTCCGAGTAGAACTGGGACTGGGCTTTAAAGCAAGGAGGGGCCTGGCTGGTGCACACACACACACACATATACATACATACATACACACACACACACACACACAATACAATTCATTATCTTTACTGAGCTGGCGGTATACAACATCCAGTCAAGCCACATTTTCTTTTCTACATATCCTATCTCCATGCTACTCTATTTCTAACTGTAGTAACTTTATATCCTTTCCTACTGACTGCTTGGAGATTGCAGTATTCTTGTTTTCTACCTTCATCCTATATGTCCTTGTGGACCTGCTCCTAAAACCTCAGCTTCTTAAAACAAACAGTCTCTAATCTCTGGGATGCGATGAAATGATGGTGAGGAATAATGGATCACAATCATTTATTTTCTTACATGTCACTCCTCTTGCTCCTTTGCACAACCCTCCTGTCATGACTCTGACCTCCTTTCATAGTCCCCTTCTAAAACTTCGGGTGTGTTGTTTTTCTTCACTGGGGTTGAGACAAGCGCCCCCTAGGGGTACCGTAAATGCTCTTATTCTGTCTAATGTTTTATGTTTTTTGCAGTGAAGCACTTTGGGCTGCAATTCTTAAATAAAGCTTATTATTATTATTATTATTATTATTATTATTATTATTATTTACTAACATTACCTTATTTTACAGTTCATTTAGCTGTAACCACTTACGTAGCTACTGTCATAGCATCTACTGTATGTGTTGAAAATACTTCAACCCAATTTATATATGTCTATTATCGTTAAACAATATTCTTTCCTTCACATTTATTTAGTTCAATAATATCCATGCAGATGTGCTGAAACGAATATTCTGGAGTCGGTATTTGGCCTTAAAGTCAAATGCTATGTATATACACTCTCTATTAATATAACACTCCCTCCTATTGAGACATGATCAATACTGTGTCTCAAAACACACGCACATTGATATAAGCTTCTTGGTAGCACTAAGTTCTTCTCTGGTCAAGTACTCTTTCAAAAGTCGTCTAAGAAAAAGACCTTAAGGCTCTCACAAGATCCTTATGGGATTCTTGGGTAAGTGCACTCCTTTCCCTCATATTGGAAAGCAAACTAAAACTGACTTTCTTTTTTTCACTTGGCTGGAAAATAATGCGTTTTCTAAATCTATTACTAAAGAAGAATTTGATCTTTAGAGCTATGTCATTTAAAAATGTGTATCCATCTGGGACTGTGGATGCTCTTGGTACTACAGCTTTATTTTCTGCCTGTAAATCTTGTGCCCTTCTCCATCCTATAGATGGCGCTGTTTTCCTTACTGGAAATATTGATTGCTCCTGACACTATTGATCTAATTCCCTCAGACACTTCTCGTTTAAACAAATACCGTCTCTAATATGGCCTGATACTAAAGTCTTCTTAAAAAAGAAAATTCTGAACGTAGTCTATCGTTAGCTAATTTACTGCAATTGTTTTATTTTCTGCTCTTTTCTGCTCTAATCAGTTCTGTCTGCTCCGGAATTACACAAAAAGTCTACATATCTGTCATCCACATACTTATGAAACATGGTTTCTCTAAAGAAAATAGGAGACACAGTTTTCTACACTTTTCAGTTCTAACAATTCAGCCTCTTTTAATTGGCTCTATGATAGTGTGAATGTGAATGCAGATATACGGCCTGGTTCTGGAGGTGTGGACCCCCCGCTGCTGTGGAGTCGCGTTCTCCTGTCAGTTCTTTCTCTGATGTCTGATCTGCAGTCTCCCTCTGAGGTTCTGGTTTCACATTCTTCTTCTCTTTCGTCATAAAATATCTCTACTACAGGGCGCTGCCCCTAGTGGCTCCCTGCTCTTATTTTCTCTAAAAAAACTCCAACCAAATGTCCATTTTAACATGGGTTGACACGGGGAGTGGAGCTCTATTTAACATATTAATTTTCTACTGTTGCATATCACCAGGTTGATACTTAACACCTGTTAACACCTGTTTTCGGATGGATTAAACTTTTCTCCTAAAGTAGTTAAACTCTGTCTGTCCTCAGGCTTTTTGCCTGTGAAGGTCGTAAATTCCTATAGCCTACTGGTTGGTGGAGGAGAGAGACATGCGCCAGCAGCTGCATCTACCCCCGCTGGGCCTGTGACCTTTGTGTCAACAACTTCTTCTCTGTTACAAAAAATCCATTAACTCAAAAAAGACTTTCTTTCCTTTTACTTCATTCTTTTATTGTACTTCTAACTTTTCCTTTCCTTCTCTCAACTTCTCCATTTCACTTACTGCTTTACTTTCTTGTTCCTTTTCCCAAAGTTTTAAACTTTCAAGTTGTTTCGACCATTTCTTATTAACCTTTTTACACCTAACCTTTTTTGCTTTCTTAATCTTATCTTCAAATATTTTCGACATTCTTTTTTGCAGTGATATCAAAGAGGCATGATGAAAACTCCCACTTTGAGGAAATCCTAACTTTCCAAGCCATTTTGGCAAAAATGTTATGGCTGATTTATCATACATGCACTTGACTTCTGACGGCTGCTATTGGTGCCCACAACGACCCCTTAATGATTTTTAACCCTTTTTATCCTTTTTATCCTTTTTATCCTTATATCTATATATATAAGAACACATTGTACTTTTCTTACTATGTCTATTCTAGGTGGAAATAAAGACTAGCTTCAGCCCTTTCTAAAAAAAAAACAACATTAACCTTTCTATATGTATAGTTAGTAAACCTCTCTTCTCTTTCCCTCAATGTTACTGTATGTAATATGTGTTGCCCTTTATATAATATATCATTAAATACATGTACTTAGTTAATGACAAATATCATGAAGTTCACACTGCAGCAATGGTAATAATCAGTTCTCAAAACTATTCATAAAAACCACAATGTGAACATCACGGAGCACTACTGGATCCAACAAAGACTATTTATGTATTTACTCCGACTTCAGATCACTCATCTGATCTTCCACTCCTTACTTTAAACGGAGAAACACGAAATCAACATGGAAATACGACCCTCTCCACTGCTCAAAAAAAAAGAAAAAGGGTGAAAATACTCTCTCACAAAGACAGACACACAAACCCCGGGCTGGAG
This sequence comes from Cottoperca gobio, assembly GCF_900634415.1. NCBI lineage: Eukaryota > Metazoa > Chordata > Actinopteri > Perciformes > Bovichtidae > Cottoperca > Cottoperca gobio. The sequence continues at coordinate 973,714 of NW_021166920.1, read as the reverse complement.
CTCTCACAGCTCTTGAGTAAACAACAATGTCTCATCTGAAAGGATCAGGAGGGGGGGGGGGGAATATTCTCAAAGATTTTAACAGATAAACTTCAGACCACTCTCTGCAGCTCTCTAATCAACAAGAAGTTAAAAATAAACTGTGCACGCTTTAAATTCACTCTCCTCTGCTTTAAAAAAAGAGAGAAATATATATATATATTTTTAAGTAACCTATACAACTTCAAAGTTGATTCATTCCAAGTATGTTTTGCTCTTTTTTCTGTGGAAGTCCAAGTCTGGTTTCTCAATTCCTGGAGATTTCACCACAGCCGTCTTTATGGCTGCCTGGCCAAGGAAAGTTGGATTTCCCAGAGAAAAAACACAGCAACTCGCAGCATTGGCATCTCGGTGGTAGGACCTCCAAGTAATGTTGTGGATATGTATCACTCACAACATGAAAGCATGAAACAGAGAGGAATCAATAAAACACAAACACAGATATAGTTGATTCATTATTATTTTGTTGCGTAACAAACAAAAAATGGGAACACTACCTGCTTCCAAGCATACAACCGTGTAGAGTCCTTCAGACAAAGAGAATCTGATCCTTATATATGAGTCCTGAATGAACGCACTAACCTTGTAACGCACATTGAACCTTTCAACATAATTTAATATAATTCCATTGCCCCAGAATCATGGCACAAAGATAATCTATTCCAGATGTGAAAAGGTCACTAGATCATGACCTTTGAGGGGTCCCCTTAACTTCATTAGAGCATGGAGATCATGTCATGTCAAAACATATCCTGTTATGCACATATGTTATGGATCATACATAGGGCCCCTATTGTAAACTTAATGAATAAGACATTGTTCATTATAGATTATCTTAACAATACGATTCGAGATGTATAGAGAATAAATATTTTTATAATAATACAATTATTACAATGTACTTTAAAAATATCTTTGATACTATTAATACTTTAGGACGTAATATATTTTAACAGATAAGTAAATCTATTAAATAAAAAAATTATTTGATTTTTTCAATTTGAAGACGATTTTGGCATTTTTGTTGTCTGACTCTTGTTGACTCTTTATCTCTGACCCTGAATACTGCTACTGCTGTTAGACCATTACTGCTGCTACAGTATTACTATTAACCACGAACAACAATACTTCAATGTGTTAAATTGTGTTCGGGAAGATATCAGAAATACTGCAAAGCAAAACAAGTGAAGAGAATTGATGAGAAGTCAGTCAACTAGTCAACTAAAAACTGCTCCAATAGAGTTTAGAGAAAACTCACAACTAACTTAACTCAGAAGCACAATCTAGTTTGACTTTGGTATTAATGGCGACTGTACCTTGGTGCAGAACTAACTGTTGGTGCGCTGTAAATAATTTTCTTTCTATTTATTAAGAAGTTTGTTTATTTAAGCAGGTAGTAGGTATTGATTAAATATATGTCTTTCTGAGAATACAACATTGAGAAAACCATGCAAGAGTTTCGCTTGTTTCTTTTCTCCAGTACTTTTCATGTACTAGATAGTGAATGTTCTTTCAGAATTGAATTACTACAGACTCAAGGAAGAAACATGTTCAGTTGTTTCTTTGTTCTCTGGATGTTTTAGCACCCAGCAGATAGACGAGCCTCTACAATTATGTGGAGGGAATAAAGTCCTCAAAGTTCGTTTTAACTTTCCAGTCCAGCAACAATATAACAGTGTGAACATTAACTGGCCTGTTAACTTATAAACATTCACGTTATTAAGCTATTAAGTTGAAATAATGAGTATGTAGGAAGATGTTTTTTGCTGCAGTGTTTTATTTTAGCTCATGTTACAGTTTGCATTGTGACCTATAATTGTATTTAATTCTTATGACATCATTACAGTAGAGAATTACCTCATGTGTATGTTCATATACCAAACTCCACTTTCTGTTCTTTTGTTCCACAGTGAAACTTGTTTTTATGTCCTAAAATGATCATTGAATCTCTGCGTGTGCAGTTAATTAGCAGCAACAAAGTGTCACAGGAGCAGCTCTACAGCCTGCAGCCGTTGACAGACAGTTCATTTGCAGCGTCATCGAGGCTCTTGCATTTAGTTTGCAGGCCGGGATTGCTGGAGCACTCTGCAACCGTAGGCCAGCGCTCCACCCAGGTATCCTTTCCCAACATGTAGATGAATCTGACAGACAGGGAGGAGACAGATTAGAAGAGAGATGCTTGTGCACGTTGCTTTAAAGTGGCTATAATGCTTCTGTCACTGCAGTTTCATTATTTAAAGAATACCACTGGTGTAATTTACATTTTCTTTTTACCATTATATACTTTTTACTTACCGTTGACACTTCTTTATAATATACATATATATATATATATATATATGTTTATTCATTTATTAATATAGTTGTCTACAACAAATATATATTACTTTATTTTATATTTATTTGTTCTATTGAACTTATATCTTAACTTCTAAACTACTTTATTTCTTACATTCTCATGTTAATTAATGTAATTTTCTTTCTATACATATTTCATCAGAATTGTTGAAAGGAGCTTGAAGTCTAAGATGTTCTCTGTAATTGTTGTGCTTATGATAATAAATAACTTAAAATTGAATTGATTAAAAGCTGGAAACTTACTGACTAGGAAAATAAAAATAAAGTGAGCATTTTAAGACAGAGGAGGGACAATATGTTTTCTCAAACCCCGTTGTGATGCAGCAAACAAACATGGCTGCCAGTACAATTACTAGTAAATAATTTAGTAACATTTCCAGGATGCCGTGACTTTTAAACAACTGGAAAACTGGAAAACTGGAAAAGTAAAATAAAAACTAAACCTTGTACAGTCAGGACCTCCAACTGTCTGCGGTACTGAGAGGAAACTTCACCTCCAAGAACTGCCTCCCATTTTAATGTGAACATATTTAACAACGTTCTGTCTCTTCGTACCTGTTGGTGTCACTGTCGATGTTCCACTGGTCCTCTTTGGGTCCGATGATGAGGTACTGGGAGCCCAGCTCCAGGTTGAGTTCATCTCTGCAGCCTCCGTGAGACATGAAAACCCTCTTCTGGCCCACTTCAACTCCACCCTCCACACCTGCATGGTAGGAGGAAGCGTTTCCGATGATATATAGCGGCATTTTATCGCATAATATACTTAGTATTATCGTTATAGTGGGATTTTTATTAGCTAACAATCCTTAATAAAAATAAAAAAGAGATGTTCACCATAAAAGACAAACAGCCATTGTCTCGACTCACCCAGTTTGATAACTTGTGTGATCTCCAGCTCGTATTTGTCGTAGTAACTGTGGATGATACTCAGCACCTTCACCTGGAAAACTGAAGCACAAGAGAAAAGCTGTCGTTGTTGCCATGGTGGTGATCAGGCCTGTTGCAGCGACGCCATGAAACTTGTTGGTCATGTTCGTGGTCCAGAGAGGATTAATTAATGTTTCTGCATGTCTGGACCTTTCTTCTGCAGCCAGTGGGGTCAAAAGTGTCACAGAAGAAATAACGCTTCTAATAGGAAACATAGGCACGTCAGTGTTTCCAAAGCAAAATTATAAATACTGCAACAAATAATCTTACTACTAAAGTGGTTGCTTGTCAGTTGCTGGATTCAGTCTTAAATTGCTCAGCAGCTATTAGTATAATAAAATAAATAAATATATAATTCATCTTTTAGTATCTTCTCATTGATGCTACTGTGATCATTCAAGACAACATCTTTAGGGCGAAGCACTGACAGTGTCTCAAAAAGCCATCGATGCTCAACAGGAATCATTGCAAAGTCCGGTTTAACCAGGTTTTCTATTATTAATATATATTCGGTTTTGGCCACTGAAACTGGAATATTGTAAAAGCATTTCACTGGTAATTACACAATAAAGACTTGAGATTTGTTCTGACTTCATGCTCAGCTGCGTGCTCGTATGTGTGTTAAAGCTTCGAGTGTGTGACAGTGAATCGTACCGTGGTGTAAAGACTTGCAGGCAAACGTCTCTCTTTCTTTGTTGGAGAAGTTTTCACTGTCTTTTTTCGGGACGCAGCAGTCACCTGGAGATTATGAGCAAATAAAAAAATATCGTAAATAACAGACAGCATCAACACACACATCAACTAATGCAAACACATTTCACCTTGTGTGCAGCGGCAGATGTTGTCCAAGCAGATCTTCGTGAGCTCCTCTTTGTCCTCCCTGGGGGTGTAGGTGCGACTGCAGCGGTGATCTGAGAGAGAACAAGGAAACAACACCTGTCATCATCAAACTGAAAGTTGCAATATTGTTTTTTAATGTTACAATTACAATAAACAAACAGGACATATTGTACTTTATCAATATGTCGTAAAGGACTTTTTTTACTCTCAAAATTGGGTTTTCATGGATGTTTCAGATGTGAAGGGAGTGAACTGTTTCAAAAGTACTTCACTTGTACTTAACGTTTATTTTTACGGTACTTTTATTTCTAATTCACTACATTCCAGAGAGACATTGTACTTTTTACTCCACTACATTTATCAGAATTTTACAGATTAAAAAACTTTAACAATTTATAAAACATGACACTGCTTTAGATTAAACTGTCCAATCGACACAATGTAGTTCAAATATGCACCACCTCCAACAGCTGTAACAATAAATTGCTGCGTACATGTTAAAGCATCATAATAATATTCCAATAATATGATATTATGACTCTGAAAGGGACCATTCTGCCTTTTTAAATGTAGGACTTTTACTTGAATAAGACATACAAGTACTTCTCCCACCATCTACAATGATGCTGTTGTATTAAGTGCATGCATTTCAACTAAAATGTGGTAGAAAGTCACAGTCACATGTGTTCTGAGCTCTGGGATGTGAGCTGTGGCTCAGGATGTGTTCTCCTACCTGGGTTGTAGTACTCATAGACAGTGACCGAGGAAGGCTGCAGGAGGCCGACTTTGAAGCCCTGCTGAAGCCTGAAGATCAGGATCTCTGGCTCTCTGTGAGACACCTGAGAGGAGGACACGGCAGGATAATGTAGTGAAACAAACCAAGTATGGAACCCTGTTCCAAGAAGCTGCTTTACGGAGTAATCTGTACAATAGTGCTGCGTAAAACCTTCAACCTCCTCAAATCTCGTGTTATTGTGAAAAGACTTGCTCCGGGTTTTACTGAGCAAAGTTATCCACATATTGAGAATGTGTCTTGGAAAAGGTACATACATAGAGACATTATTAGAGGCAAAAACGGACTTAAAGAGACAGTTTTTCATGGAAGGATAACTTTGAATGTTCACAAACTCCCACAAACAGGTAAAGAAAGTTTTACCTTGAACAGGTGGATGATCAGCGAGCCTCTGTCACTCAGGTTATCAACAATCTGGAAGTTGTTGATGTAACGGTCCACTGAGTTGTACAACTGGACACACACACACACACACACACACACACACACACACACACACACACACACACACACACACACACACACACACACACACACACACACACACACACACACACACACTTAGCAACTCTGGCCTAAACATGTGAGCAGCTTCAGAGACATCTGTCACCTTCAAAATGTAATTTATGTTCTGCTTTGGGGAAAAGACCCAGTCCTTTGAGAAACTTAACCCCCCCCCCCCCATTTACTCATGTGATGGGAGATTGCCTTGAGAGTGACTGACCAGCATCGCAAAATATTCCCACTACTGATACTGAAAACACACATCCTCACACGAAGTCTCTGCTCATCAGCAGGGCTTGAAATTAGACTTTTCTGTAAGGCATGTGTAACTTTCTGATTACCCTCTCCAGGTCGGAGTTTTCTGGGGTGAAGCCAGTGGGCAGACTTATATCCAGAACAACCATCCTGACGTCTTCGGGTCCTAAAGCCCTGTGGGATAGAAAGAGTCTTTAGTACTAGTTCCCTTCTTTAATTGTAATAAAGGTGAACAGGTTAAAGATAATATCAATAACTCACTTCACTTTGATGGTGATCTGGTAGGACTTTTCTACATCTGCTGGAGCTTTTTCTGAGATGGGACAGAAACGTAATCCATGTAATGTAACGTGATCATTTGTAGAAATTAATTGAAGAAGTTTTGGCGTGTGTTGTGATATTTCAAAATGTGTTCAAAATGTATTAAAAATGTGTTCAAAATTTAATATTTTAAATATTCTTTTTATTATCATATGTTACCGCTGGATTCTTCGATAGTGACGTTGAGCTCAAAGTCCTTGCAGGGCCTCTTCTCCTCCACCTCATGCAGCTGGTTGTAATGAGTCACAACCTGAAGTCAAAGAGACACAAGAGAAACAAATCAGTCAAATAAAACAAATTACATCATTATGGTTGTATTTCTGTATAACTAACTGAATTTATGTGACCGTACTATTGATTCCATTTATATATATGTACATGTTTGACAATAAAACAAAAATGTGATCGTACCTCCAGTATTCCCTGTCCATTCCCTTGAGCCTGCACTTCCAGATCAAGATCAGGAGGCAACTACGGGAAAAAGCACCAGAGAAGATGTAAATAAATATGAAAACACTCCCTGATGTTGTTATTACAGGCAGTGGCAGATATGTCCTCCATGATCAGTTAACTGTGAGCTGTGCAGAGTGAGGAACATCAGGATACGCTCGTCTGGATTTTACATTCACTGTCATGTCTCTCACATTGGAGGAACGAGTGGCGTAGGCGGTCTCGGGGTTGAAATGGTAGCGTATCTCGCTGCGCCCCGTCAACCTGACGTCCACGTCCAGACTGAATCTATCAGGAGGAGGTTTGTTGATCAGGTACTCTGACAGCGCCTGCAGCACCACCATGGTGGACTGGGAGAGGATTCATGAGACAGATTGGTGCACATTTAATTGGACACATTTTTAATTTGAATTTTAAGGTATTTCCATTTTATGCAGCTTTATTCTTCTACTCCACCACCTTCTTCTACTTATATATATATATATATATATATATATATATATATATATATATATATATATATATGACTTTACATAACTATGTGACTTTACATAAACACCCTTAGAAACAACAATCTTTTTTTCTTGTTTCCTTGTTGGTTTGTTTTGCTTTGTTTTGTTGTGTCTCACTTTGTCTATATTTCCGTCTATTTGTCTGCCTGTGTTTTTTTAACTGTCCTTCAAACAAATAAAACTAAAGTTCAAAAATCCTGTTCAGGACTTTTCTGTTCAACGTCATCAAAACATACAGAAGTCAGTGTTAAACTTGTGAGGTGCATTCGAAAGGTCCAAGGTTTCATTAGATCCACCTGGCTGGAGTCGTGCAATAAATCCTACCTCTATGAATGTTCAGTTTTTGTGGAAACAGTTTTGGAGGATGTAGTTTGTGGTGCTGTTAAACTGCATTGGACCCGCCCTGCTGTTACCTGAGTGGAGCCGAAGCCTCCTCCTCTCCTCCTCTGGCTGTTCAGCCATTTAAACGGCGCCGCAGCTTCCTCCATGCGGCCCAACTTGACAAGAGCCAGCAGGGCGTAGCCGGTCCCCTCCAAGGTGAACAAGGTGTTCTGATTGTCCGGCCACGAGCTGCCACCTGCAGTAGACAGGAAACAGGTTACAGCAAAGGAGGAATGCAAAACAGTAGTTCTAATGTGTCAGCTGTAATATTCTCTTTTCACATTTGATACAAATTAAATAAAATGAATTAGTTGAAGCAGTAACTGGAAGTCTTTGCAGATAAGATCATGTGCGTATTTAGAGACAATGGGCCCCTTGGGACATTACTAGTTGGCGCCGACGCGAGTGGCAGCCTCTCCAGTAGCTCCATGTTTTTCGTGTTGTTTTAGCACTTTAGTTGATTTAGTTAATTTGAATTTTCTGTAGTACATAACTCTATATATCCTATGGATATTGTATTTTATGATAAGCAACAAAGCGACGGGAAACTAGTTTTTTCAAGGGAGAAGCTGCTTTCACTTCGCACAATGGGGCAAGCCGGCATAGTTCACCCCGTACCGGAGGAGCTGAGACGGGCGTATCGAGGCTGCAGAGCTGGAGCGAAGGTAAAGGCTAAGCTAGCGGCGAAGCGGTGGAAGTGCAAGTCATGGGGAGTGTTAACTGTTTAACCAACAAGACTGACGAGTTGGCTGCCCTTGTGAGGAACGACAGGACATACAGGGAGAGCAGTTTACTGTGCCTCTCTGAAACATGGCTAACAGCTAACACTCCGGACGCTAACGTGGACCTACCAGGATTCACCACAGTGAGAGCAGACAGGGACGCTAAATGCAGTGGCAAGCGTAAAGGAGGGGGACTCGCACTGTTTATTAACAATAGATGGTGATGGTGTGACGTCATTCACTGTACCATTGCTAGACTGCAAACCCAACACCCAGAAGCTTTCATTGCCATCTCAGGAGACTTCAATCATGTAACACTAGACTCCACACTACCAGACTTTCATCAGTTTGTAAGCTGCCCCACCAGGAAGAACCTGTAGACCTTCTGTATGCTAATGTAAAGGGTGCTTACACTGCCACCCCCCTTCCCCCACTGTGGAAGTCTGATCACAACCTAGTGCTTCTGAAACCACAATACAAACCAAGGATCCAGACACAACCTACAACCACACGTTCCTTTAGGAAGTGGTCTCTGGAGGCTGAGGAGGCTCTGAGAGACTGTTTTGAGTCTACTGACTGGAGCGTCCTGCAAGAGCCACATGGTGAGGACATTGAGGGGGTGTCGCACTGTATCACTGACTTCCTGAACTTCTGTATGGATGTTGTGGATCCCATAAAAACTGTACGCTGCTTCCCTAACAATAAGCCCTGGATTACCAGCAATGTCAAGGACATCCTTAACAGGAAGAAGAGGGCATTCAAGGAGGGAGACTGGGAAGAGCTGAAGTGTGTGCAGGGGGAGCTCAAGGTTCAACTGAGAGAGGCAAAAGAGGAATATACAAGGAAAGTAGAGCAGAGGCTACGGGACAACAACATGAGGGAGGTCTTGGATGGCATGAAAACCATCACAGGCTGCAAGAAGAAGGGCAGCAACACAACAGAACGGGATGCTGTGAGAGCAAACCAGCTCATCCTGTTCTATAACATGTTTGATAGCCCAGCTGTTGCAGCCAGGAGCTGCCCACCCAGCACCTCCCTACACACCCCCACCCCTGCCCTCACCTCCCCCAACACCGACACCCAGGCTGCCTCCAGGGACTTTGCAACCCCCATCATCTCCATGGATAGACGGAGATCGGAGTTTCGGGCTTCCGGTGGAATCACAATGCATGCTGGTGTGGCAAGCCTAGAAAAGTGAGCACCAACTCTACAAAGGCCGCCCTATTGTATTTCTTCTCTACGTGTTTACATTGTATTTAGCTTATTCTTCAAGTGTGTTTACATTGTATTTGGCTAGTTGTTAGTGTGTAATCATCGCTCTTCTAGTTATGGGATTTGGACACCGACATTGTGTGGTGAAAGGATGTTCGAGCAGTGGGAGAAAGGTAAATAAATGGGCAGAGTCTCATTGTGAGCTTCACGATTGCACTCGTTTGATGAAAGTTTGCGACTGCAAGCCCCCGTTCGAACCTTTTCCATTTCCAACAGCACTAAAGAACAATGATAGAAGGCTAGCATGGACCAAAGCTGTAAAGAGACAGGATTACAATGGGAAGTCTTGGAAGCCCAAGAAATCTTCGCGGATTTGCAGTGAGCATTTCATGCAAGGAAAGCCAACAAATGAATTCCCTGATCCTGAACTCGACCTGGGGTATGTGTCAAACCTCAAATCTTCAAAAAGGAAAGCACCTACTATATATATATATATATATATATATATATATATATATATATATATATAATTAACAAACACAAGTTAGGTATATATTTATAATAGCTTACCCTGCAACACAACTGCAATAAGCACTTATGATATCGCCAGTTTTCTTGACTGCGCAGATCCATGCTGAATGTGGCGTTTGGGAAACTTTCATTGAATGAGAACATTTTGCTTTCAAAAAGCAAAACTCAGAATCTGCGAGAGGATTGAAAGATATTTGTTTCAACCAGCCAGAGTCAAACAGTCTAAATGCTTTGCCTTCTTTGTATTCGTTCAAAGTTTGTTTATGAAACTCGACATGGTTCCCTGGGTGGTCAGACATTAAACATAATGTTATATCGCTGAGGTATATCTGCGGCCAAGAAGTCATGCTGTTGTTTTCATTGACCCGGCCATCCTGCAGTGTCAAGGGATCAGGCACTGAAACGCCACTCGGCATAACCAAAAGCTTAGTCTTTTCTTTGTCTGTGATTGAAATTCTTCCGTTAGCTGTTGGTTGCTCCTCAATGCCCATCTCTGATGCAGCAAACACCCTGGCAATAAGCTCCAGTTTTGTTCCTGAAACCTTTAAATTCCGCTTGCGTCAAAATACTTTCAAAGCTTCGACTTTCCACATCTGAACCTCATCATAAGAAAGGAGTTCAGAACTCATTGTAGAGTAGTAGGTTTGTTTACAACACGCTTGAAGAATAAGCTAAATACAATGTAAACACGTAGAGAAGAAATCCAATATGGCGGCCCTTGTAGAGTTGGTGCCACACCAGCATGCATTGCGATTCCACTGGAAGCCCGAAACTCCGATTACGTCTATAATGTAACACTCCTCCCCCCACCATCACCAAAGATCAGGTGAGCAGAGAGCTGAAGAGACTGCGTCCCAGTAAAGCAGCTGGCCCGGAGTATGTCCAAGGATGCTAAAGGCCTGTTCTGCTGAATTTGGGGAGCCCCTTCAGTATATGTTCAACCTGAGCTTGCAGCTGGGGAGGGTCCCAGTTCTCTGGAAGACTTCATGTCTCATCCCCCATCCCCAAAAAGAAACACCCTAGGGAACCAGATGACTTCTGACCGGTTGCACTGACATCACACATGATGAAGACCATGGAGCGGCTGTTGCTCCATCACCTCAGACCCCAGGTCCGCCATGCACAAGATCCTCTGCAGTTTGCATACCAGGCGAAGGTGGGCGTGGATGACTCCATCCTCTATCTGTTACACAGGGCTTACTCTCATCTGGACAAGGGGAGTGGCGTGGTGAGAATGATGTTTTTTGATTTCTTCAGCGCCTTTAACACCATCCAGCCCCTACTCCTGAGAGATAAGCTAACAGAGATGAGGGTGGACTCACATCTGGTGAGATGGATCACGGACTACCTCACAGAGAGACCACAGTACGTCAGGCTAAAAGGCTGCACGTCCGACACTGAGGTCAGCCTCAACTCTCCCCCGTCTTGTTCACCATCTATACCTCTGACTTCCAGCACAACTCTGAGCTCTGCCACATGCAGAAATACTCAGATGACACTGTGATCGTTGGTGTCAGGAATGGACAAGAGGGTGAGTACAGGAGCCTGGTGGAGGACTTTGTGAGGTGGTCCAAGTCAAACCACCCGCAGCTGAACACCTCCAAGACCAAGGAGATGGTGGTGGATTTCCGAAGGATCAGGCCACACCTGCAACCTGTGTCCATCGTGGGGGTCGACGTGGAGGTGGTCAGGTCCTACAAATATCTGGGCCTGCAGCTGGACGACAAGCTGGACTGGACGGCAAATATGGATACTCTTCATAAGAAAGGGCAGAGTCGTCTGTACTTCCTGAGAAGGTTGGGGTCCTTCAAAATCATCAAAAAACTACCGTTGATGTTCCACCAGTCTGTGGTGGCCAGCGCTCTCTTCTATGCTGTGGTGTGTTGGGGAGGAAGCAGCAAGAAGAGGGACGCTGGGCGGCTGGACAGACTGGTGAGGAGGGCTGGCTCTGTAGTGGGCACAGAGCTGGACCCCCTGGTGACAGTAGCAGAGAGAAGGACCCTTGATAAACTGTCATCCATCCTGGACAACGCTCCCCACCCTCTGCACAGCACATTCACCTGGCAGAGGAGCGTGTTCAGCGGCAGACTGCTGTCAGGCTCAATAACTCTTTTGTCCCCCTGGCCATAAGACTGTACAACTCCTCTTGGTGATAGCCGGGGGATTCCAACTTTTGTAATTATTTATAACAGTCTGTATTTCTACATTTCTATCTATCTATCTATCTATCTATCTATCTATCTATCTATCTATCTATCTATCTATCTATCTATCTATCTATCTATCTATCTATCTATCTATCTATCTATGCAAAGCTCTCCTACAAGACTTTATAGTTGTTTAGCTTCTTTGTTGTTGTTGTTTTGTGTCTCTTTGTGTCGTTTTATCTTTCTTTGTGGTCATTTTGATTATTTTCCTGGTTGGTACGTGACCTTTTGTAGGTGAAGGCCCCTGACACTTTGGGCTCCTGGGTTAGTTAGTGATCTTTCCATTGGTAAGCTTATCTGTTCTGCACAGGGCTGAGTGTATGAGATACCTTGAGCTGAGTGTATGAGATACCTGGAGCTGCAGCACTGAGTAAAGCGTGTGTGGGGTTGTAGTTTTGAGCTTTGCCAAGCAGAGCCAGCGCGTAGGAGGCGATGGCCACAGTGTACGGCCTCCTCCCCGTGCTCATCAGCGCACTCTTCAGGTATTCAGCTGTCTTACTGATAACTACCTACAGCAGACAGACATGGCAGATAATACAACAGCTGATAATATCCCAAATCATAATAACAATCAGGTGGGAAACAAAGCGCTCTACAGGCAACAACAGATAACTAAAGATGTAACTGCAGCACAACCAACTGTGCAGATAATGTTTTTGAGTGAATTACATCAACATTGGGACCAGTGCAGCGGATTCCGGCCCGCTTGGCCTCAGCGAGCGCTATGAGGACGAAGGCTGTCAGGGTTGTCTCGGGGTCGTCTCCACGGAGACCGCCCTGGAGACACAGGATGAAAGGGTTATAAGTTCATTCCAATTCCTGCAAATCAGTTTCCCAAAAAATGCATTTAAGAAAATAACTAAAAACACAGGCCTTGTGACTGCATTGCATTCTGGTCTATTGAAACAGAATAAGAAATATCTATATTACTATAATTACTATACAAATCTGTACAACATCTAGAAATGTATGATTTCTTCCTGTATGATGGTTTATTGTTGCAAAATGGTTCCTCTACAAAGAAGCCCTCAAACCTTTTTTTAATTTGCACCAAAGATGTCTGCTGTCAAACTGAAATGTGCAATGAAGAGACAAAAACACCATGAATAAAAAAAGGGCCAGCTGTGCTGTTATACTGGTTTACAAAAGATTTAGGTTGAACTTGACCTTTAAAAATGAATACTAGGAAACAATATGTATTGAGTGAGGCATCAGTTGATGCAGCACCTACACACTGTGGCTGTTTGATTGTTTATTTATTTGGTACAAGGAGGGAAATAGGAAAGAAAAACATGTAAAAGCAGGGTGGCATGGTGGCATGGTGTGTTTTTGAGTGTGTGTCTCACAGTCATGGTGGTGGTGTAAACTGGGTTGTCCTCTACGAAGCGCCCCGTATTAAGCTTGTGTTTGTTCTTCACAAGGTAGAGCAGAGGGTCGCACACTTGCTGCACTGTTGATGCCGGTGATGGAGTAAGCCATGGAGAAAACTTTCACCACGTACGCCGTGACCCTGACAATCAGGTGGACTGTGATTAGCCTGTGTTTGGTCACTTTTAAACACCTGTTATCCAATTTACACAATTTATCTAACAAATTAAGTAACAAGGAATTTATTTGTAATTGCTTTTCTACAGTATTTCATTTCAGAATGTGGCACAGTAAAAATGTGTTTGCATGCATTCAAACCTCTTAAATATTACATTAGCTCCCTTTTACATAAGATATCTTAAAACCTCATGCGTGTGAGTCTACAGAGAAGTGAACATTTCAAATTCCCACATCACCACCGAAACTGAAATAGTTGTAATCTACCAGATTTTCTTGGAAATCATCTCATGTGTTTTAGAGATTTAATAAAATAAGTAAAATATAAAACTTTGAGAGTACCATGTACTTGCACCTTCCTTCCTGTAGGGGGGGTAAGAGCCATCACTCTTTTTGAAATCCAGCTGCTTCTCATAGCCTGAAAACAGCATGTAAGAATTTAAAGACGGGATGTGAAGGAGAGAGAAACATCCTGATTTACTCATAACAAAAACAAAGCTTGTTCCAAAATCATCCATTCAGCTAACTAGCCATCCACCTGTCCACTGAGGCTACAGCTCACTCGTAAACCATCCTGATTTTCACCCATTCACCCATCCATCCATGTATCTAACTATCCATCTGATCATCCATCCAACCAGCCCTGTATCTGACCAACCATTCACCCATCCATGCATTCACCCATTCATCCATGTATCCAAATAGCCATTTAGCTGTCTATCTAACCAACCGTAAATATTTCCATCCATCCGTGTTTCCGTGTTTCCAACTCTATATCAACTATCTATCCACCCATATAGCCAACTCTCCAGCCATCCATTTACTCGACTATCCATCCATTCATCATCAAACAATCCACCCATTCATCCAACTACACACCCATGTTTCCAACTTTCCATCCTTCCATCAGTCCCTCTCACCTCTCCTGATGTACTGCAGAGCCTCAGCCTTGCGCTGCACCCCCACACTCTCCCAGCTGCTCGTTGTCTCCAGGTAGAGAGTGGCGATGAGCGGCAGAGTGATGCTGGCCAAATTCTGCTCCACACAGCCGCCGGGCATCCGGATCAGGGAAGCCAGAGAGTCCTCACTGATGGAGTTATCAATGCTGTCTGCCAGCACATTGCCTGGAGGGGAGAGGAGGAATCAGGAATCAGAGCATTCATCTCGGTTCATTTTGAATCCTTACCAGCACTGTGTCAGTGTCTGACCTCTGATGTTGATGAATGTTTTTGGCGCAGTATTCGGCACAACTGACACCAGTTTGGCCCTCCTCATACGAACTGTCTGCGTTCCTGTAGAGGACGGAGACAGAGGTTAAACTTCAAGACTATACAACCCAAACCTGGAGAGGATCCACTCCTTACAACGTATAGACACCAAATAAATAATGCAAACACTTTAGAATAGGTCTTTGAGCCTTCTTCACCAAATTCTGAAAAAGGTTTTGATTTGTCACTTTCTGTGTTCACAGCAGATCACCAGAGTGAGGGGGTGAAGAGGGTGTAAACATGAAATCACATAAATGTGGTGTATTAATTATGCATCACTGCAATCTTCTTACCTCCCTCTGCAGACGGGTTCAACACCGCACTCCAAACTTCAGTCTTCTGCACTCCGTCCATCTGTTTGGGTTAAGGAAAGAATTCTATATATTAAAAACATATATATACTGTATATATATATATATATATATATATATATATATATATATATATATATATATATAAGTATATAAGTAAGAAAACAAGAATACCCAGCAAACAGAAACAGAAAACTCTCAGTAAATAGGAAGCTGTGAATAATCATCATGTCCCCATTTTTATCAAATATATTATTAATAGACGTAATATTAAACATAGATATTCTAGCTTTCAGCCTCAGAGTTTACCATACACACCTCGATCAAATCAATCAATTCAAACTAAAATAAAGAATTCAGAATAATTCAATGAGAATAAAACAAACGGAAACAACAACCTACATATTCTGTAGCTGTTCTTACTATTCCAGTTCCCCTCTAAGATCATCCGTCTCATATTCATTCAAGTTGTTTTTAAAAATGTGTTTAAACCTGTTAAATGTTTTTATTTCCATCACTACAGTTCTATAAATTAACACTTTTGACTGTAATACAATGATATTTTGCACTAATTGTTTCTCAAACACAGATCATGTTGATTCTCTCTTATTTGAAACAACTTTTGGAAACTATCAGGTAATAATTTATTGTTTTTCTCTTCAGTCAACTAAAACTTTCAATTTTAGTGCTTTAAATTCTTACTTTATTCAATTAAGTATGTGCTATCTTTTAATGACCTTCTTAATTGAATTTTTTTATTATAAATAAAATTATATATATATTCTACACTGACATTCAAGGAAGGAAACACCTCTTTCTTTTTTAAATCCAGAATATCAACTTTCCTGTTTTAGCAGCTGACCCTGTTTTCAGAAGAACAAATAAACCTCATCATCAAGAGCGACTCACCACCACCCGTAGAGGTTTCTGGATGCGGTCTCCTATCATCATGTCTCTATCTACCACCATCACCTCCAGAGGAAGTTCCCCCACCACCAGCGGTACGATGGTGTAAGGCAACGCCACAGAAGAGCCGGCCGCCAGCGTCACTTCCTGTGTGTGTCTTTTCTTAAAGGCAATGCTGCACATGCCTTCAGTCTTCATCAGCGACACCCTCACCTGAAACCAGTCACAAGATTTATTTATTTTACTCATTTTATTGCATTAACTCTGAGTGGATACAGAGTAAATCTATCATCTTATTTTAACCAGGAATCCAACTGACTTTGACGATCCCACAACCTTTTTGATTTCTTCTAAATAAACAAAATTAAGTCATTACCTCTGAAGAGACGAACAAAAGCAAGTTCAGGCTTAGCTTCCCATTTTACATTAATTATTTTGTAGATTTCTAAACTGAAGATGAAACAAACAAAACAAAATAAGTGATATGTATATTATTATTATTATATATACTCAAAGCCATTAAGTGTGTTACACATTTTTATTTCCTTTTCAAACTATTCCACTAACTTTGTGTTTAGTGCCAAGTAGCAACTGTTAGCTGCTACCTTGCTAAACTAAGATGTTGAACATTATATTAGCATTATAGCTGCTAAACATCAACATGTTAGCATCAGCATTGAGAGCATTTTAGCATGCTGACATGAGCATGTAGCTTAAAGCACTTCTGTGCCTTTGTACAGCCTCACAGAGGTTAGAACTCTTAGTCTCGTTCTAAAAGTTTTTAGTTTTATTCATCAGGCTACTCCAATTGTATAAAATGCATTCTATAATTACTGACTGAATAATAAGGACGTCACAATGCTGTGTAGCTTTGAGATGATTGTCTTACACGCAGCTCGTTGTTGCCGTAGTTATAGATGACGGCTTTGATCTGGACCTGTTCGTTCCTCGCCACTGAATATGGCAGCTTCAGGTCCACAAAGAAACGCTTCCATGCTTTGACGTTGTACGGCTCGGCCACACAGAAACCTGCAGACATCAAGAAGCTCATTAGTGACGGGGAGTTTAGAGATTTGAACTTTCAGTCTGCACGTTTTTGCAAAGTGTGGACAATTTGTTCAGTAAATAGTAGCATTAAGAATTAGGTTCGCTGTGCTTTTACACTTTAATTATATTTAGATAAACCTGAGAGCCACAATGTGACCTCCACCACCTCCCCCTCCTCTTCCTCCTCCTCCTCCCACCTGTATGAGGTGACGCACTGACGGCCAGAATTCCCCACTCTGTGATGCTGTCAGGTAAGGGGGGTTTCATGTTCTTAGACGCCAACCTGTGGATCAGATGCACGTGTGTGTTATCAGCCAGGAGGTCAAAACCAAAGCTCCATTTTTAATAGATGTATCAATAAAACTATACAGCATAGTTGTATACGTGTTCATTTAAAACATCTAAAAAGCTTTTTTGTTCCATCATACAGCAGTTTCATCAGTGTTGACTGATTGCAAACAAGGACATTGTACACATACAGGAATCTGCTTTGGTACAGAACTTTAATGTCTGTTTAACACGGGAAACAGAGTCAGTGTTGTTGACCCCGAGCTGTTTATCACTGACCAAACAAAACATGATGCAATGCAGGGAATTCAGTGCTGCGTGTTTTGTCTCATGATGAAACGGAGTGAGAGGCTTTGGCCCTCATCCATCTTTTCTATCAGACAGGCTTGGTACGACAAATATCAATGGCTGGATTTTTAAGACTTTTAAGGACCTAGTTGCAGGTCCAGATACTGGACAGACAAGATAAGATAAGATAAGAGAGACAAACATTTGGGGCAGTGATTATTATCCATTATTATCATGATGTTTAGGTAAACTACAAGAATGTTCTGTCTCTGACGTAACCTTGACTCTAATGTTTTACTCACCCGTCACTGTCGGCCTCGCCGGGCAGGTCAACATACGTCCACAACCAAGACTCGAAGAACTTGGATCGTAGAGGAAGGTTAGTCTCCCATTCTTCTTCCTCTTCTTCCACTTCTTCTGCCATTTTGTTTGCATTTGTATAGGTCATATCCATTGCAGGTTCAAGGTTCATTCAATCAGTTCAGGTGATACCGAATCAATGTGAACACATTTATATATGATTAGCAGGTCGTGACCTGTCATTACATACCTCTAAAATAAGAATCTCAAACCTGTTAATGTGTCCACATTTAAAAATGTTAGGTGACAATAAACTTTCACAAACTGTGAAAGGGTTAAAGTTCTAAGAAGAGAACACAGACAACACCCAAACCGTAAAACGTAAGGTAGCCCCACCCTAAAGCATGCCCTGCTTTATCGTTTAATTGACTTTAATTGGGACCATAATTTACAAAAAATTAACACCATGCTGAATTGAAGAAGGCTTGATACTAGTGATTTAGACCATAACGTGATTAGAAAGATATTAACTGAAGTAATAAATCAAGTCAGAAGTTGGGAGATTTTCTCATAGACTTCTATACAATCTGACTTATTTTTGCAACCAGAGGAATCGCCCCCTGCTGGTTATTAGAGACAATGCAAGTTTCAGACCCGAAGGTTTATATCACTCTATATATATATATATATATATATATATTTAATACCTACCTATAATTACAGCAGACGAAGAGACTTCCGCTCTGGACAGAGCTCCGGTCATGAGTGGAAGGGTGGTGGGTGTCTCAGTGTCAAACACTTGGTCCCTGTAGGTGATGCAGCAGTAGAGGAAGGCCTGGATGCACTCCCTGCCCTCCGTGATGTAGAGGGAGCGTCGCGTACAGGGGTACGGCATGAGGATCTCCCTGAGGCCGTCCTGACAGCAGCGACGCTGCAGCTTCTCCTTGTAATGACTCTCTGCAGGTGGAAGGGGAGAGACATAATAACAATTTATTATTATTTTTTGTGTTTATTGTGTGATTCAGTTTCAGTCATTTTGCTCTATTTGTATAAAAGGTAACTTTTTTCTCACACATTGGCAATAACAACTACATAATTGTAAAATATCAGCTTGTTATGGGGTCATTTTTTCCCTAAGTGGCCAAATAATGCCGTTTTTACTCACCCAGCTGGGCTTTACGCTGCAACCGTGCAGCAGAGCGCCTCCTTCTGGCACTGTCTGGACACTTCAGGACTGACGAGAGGAGAAGAGAAACACATCTTTAACCTTCTCCATCATGCACAATCTCTACAAAATAAATCTGATCAATAATGACCAGTTAATTAACAAAACAATAAGTTTCTGGATTGATCTTGTAAACTACATTGACTCTAAATTAACAGCTAAGCAAGTTGTAATGTCTACTTTTCATTTGCAGTAGAAAAAGCAGTATTAAAAGCATTTTTAGCATTTGTCTGATCCCTTTTGTATGCATATAGGTAAAGGATAACTGCTTTCTCAAGCAAGCTATCAATGCAAACATATTGGCAGACAGTACAGCTGAAAGCAGCTGCAGTATTTATTCACTTTCAGCAAACACTCAGTGCAAACATGGACTTCAGCTGCTGCAAAGAAAACTCCAACAGACGACTCAGATACTTTTCACAGCTGCTACTTTGTGAATTTTACTATTCATGATACTTTTTATTGTTTTCTTTATGTGTATAACTACGTATATCGTATATCCTACATGAGCTATTCTTTCAACATCCATCTCATTTTTAGAACAAGTGGATCACTTACAAAAATCTTCTTTTCTTTTCGAGTGAGCGGCAGACAGGGAGAGAGCAATAACTACTCATGGCGCTCTCCAAGAAGAGAGAAGTCAACAGAGCTTTCAACCCAGAATGGACTCATTCATGTTCATCCTTCCCACTGGAGCACAACACCAGCGTCTCATATGCTCAGAGACCGTGGTGCTCATTAAAAGTGGTGATGTGAAACGCCACTATGGGGCAAAGCACAATGTTTTTGACCAAACATACCCACTCAAGTCTGAGTGGGTATGAGGGCACAGAAAATAAGCGCTCAGAGCCCAATACGATATTGATTTGTGACAAAATAAAGCAAATAGGCCACCTGTCAGCATCATCAGCCACAGAGAACAGTTTAACCCAGGATGTGCTAGTCTGGGTTAAACTGTTGAATTGTTAAGATGTGTTGAGACTTATTTATTCTAACATTTGTTGAGAGTTAAATCAAGATGTGAAACAGTTAAAGAAAAAGGGAAACTGAAGTTGCTGCTACACTTTATTTTATTTTTCTAAAATTAAGCACTTTATTTTTAAGATGCACAATTTTTCAAAAGCTATTTTATTTATTTTCTCAATTTTATTTTTAAATGCAGCTCGAGAAGAACATTATACATATCTACAGTATTATATATATCTTTATAAAACAGACATGTCAAATCAAGCAATCTGATTGGTTCTTAGCCGTGATATAATGAGCGTATATCACAGGTAGAATTATAGTTACTTTTCACAACAAGTCAGTATCCCTCCGCATCTGAGAAAAAGCTACAACCGTTACAGCTGTTAAATTACGTCCGTTAAGAAACAAACTTACAAAGCTTTACTATGTAAATAAGAACAGAGTTCCATTCGTTCGGTTGCTTTTATTATAAATAATATCAGCGTGAAATGACAATAATCAAACACGTTATTAGGTCTCGGCCTGTTCGTTAGATGTTTTGTGTTGTGTTTGTACTTCCTGTTTTATTTTGTTAATTACATGTTCTCTGTTGTTTCTACATCCTACTCCCAGGTGTTCCCAATCTGTTCGTTAGTGTCCTCACCTGTGTCTCGTTCCCTCTCACTTCTTGGTGTGTATATAGAGTCTGTTTTTGTTTGTCTCTCGTTGCCAGTTCGTCTTCGTACTTCGATGTCAAGAGTTCCAGCATTAGTCCCGTCTTCCTGTTTCCCAAGCGTTTGATTCCCCGGCTTCCTCGACCTTGTTTTCGTGACTCGATTCTGCCCATGCCTGATCCTTGTCTGCTGTGCTGTTACGCTGAGTATCTGCCCGTGTACCAAACCTGTTTCCGTGACCCGACTCTGCTCCTGGATTACCCCTTGATACTTTGTATGTTCAACTGTCTATACGTGTACCATAGCAACTGCAAAGTTTTCAGTACAGACTATTTCCATTCAACATTTATCTGCCTCTGTCGTGCAATTGAGTCCCACCTCCCTTCTGTCTTGATCGTACCGTTACAGTACGAACTGGCCAAAGACATGGACTCAGCCGACTCAGAGAAGGTTAAGATGGTGCGCGGTGCTCAAGGCATTCGTCTCCGCAATCTGGATGAGCAGCTGTCATCCCTGTGCGTCGGAATGAGGTCTCTGACAGACAATCAGACGGCATTCCAGAGCGACATAGGTGGTCAAGTGGACCAGCTGGCCAAGCAGCTCCAACAGCTGGGGACATGCGTCCGGTCACTATGTTCTGCACTGAGTTTGGACATTTTGTTAATAGATGTCCAGTAAAAGCCAAGGCTCACCAGTAAAGAGGGCACTGGTGAGCCGAACAGTTTCTGGAGGAGGACCCTCTTAAGCGCTGACATCTGCCACGCTCATCTCGTCGTCAGAGACCATGATTCATCCTGTGCTGATCGATTCCGGAGCAGACTAGAGTTTTATGGATGAGGGAATGGCTAAGAGGTTGGGTTTGAAGTTGCACTCATTACCCGAGGTGTTGGAAGCCAAGGCTCTGGACGTCAGAGTACTGTGTCGAGTTTCCCATATCACTCAACCTGTGCAACTGGTCATGGCTAATGGACATTCGGAACAGATTGAGTTCCATGTGTTTTGAAGCTCCCACACACCCAATAATTCTGGGGTATCCGTGGCTAGTCCAGCACAACCCTCACATGGACAGGGCCGGAGGAGAGGTATTGGGATGGCACCAGAGGTGTTCAACCACGTGTTTTCCAGACTGCAAGGAACGAGGTCTGGGAATGATTACTTTGGACAAAAGACCCAGTGGAAGTCTGGAGAGGGACTTTCCGGATTTGGCCAAGGTTCCGGCGTGCTACTTGGGGCTTAAAGAGGTCTTCAGTAAGACCCGGGCCACGGCTCTGCCACCTCACCGAGAGTATGACTGCCCGGTTGACCTACTTCCGGGAGCTGCACCTCTGAAGGGTCATTTGTATTCCCTGTCTGCGCCAGAGAGGAGAGAGAGAGACTATGAGGGAGTACATCGAGGGAGCCTTGAAAACTGGGATTATTCGTCCTTCGTCTTCACCCGCTGGTGCGGGATTCTTTTTCATGGAGAAGGACAAGTCCCTACGACCCTGTATTGACTCTCGAGGTTTGAACAAAATCACTGTGAAGAATCGGTATCCCCTTCCACTTATTTCTTCGGCATTTGAGCTGTTACAAGGGGCCAAGATATTCACCAAACTGGACCTATGCAACGCGTATCATTTGGTGACAATAAGGGAGGGGGATGAGTGGAAGACCGCATTCAATACTCCCAGTGGACACTACGAATACCTTGTAATGCCTTTTGGACTGACCAACGCTCCAGCTGTGTTCCAGGCCGTGGTTAATGACGTTCTCCGGGATATGCTTAATCGATTTGTGTTCGTGTATCTGGATGACATCCTCATTTTTTCACCAGATGAGGAGACCCGCATACAGCACGTCGGTCAAGTGTTACGACGCCTTCTCGACAACCTGCTGTTTGTCAAGGCGGAGAAATGTGAGTTCCACGTTGAGACTGTTTCGTTTCTGGGATTTATTATCGCTGAGGATAGCATTTGAATGGATGAGTGGAAGGTCAGTGCGGTCACTCAGTGGCCTACCCCACCAGTCGGAAGCTGGTGCAAAGGTTCCTGGAGTTTTCAAACTTTTATCGAAGATTCATTAGGAATTACAGCACTGTCGCAGCGCCTCTACACGCCTTGACCTCGTTTTCTGTCAAGTTCTGTTGGCATGAGGGGGCTGAGAAGGCATTTCAATGACTGAAGACAAGCTTCGTTTCCGCTCCCATCCTGACCTTGCCAGAGACAGTTTGTGGTGGAGGTGGACGCGTCAGATGTGGGGGTGGGAGCAGTTCTGTCCCAACGATCTGTTTCGGACAATAAATTGCACCCATGTGCATTTTTGTCCAAGAAGCTGTCACCAGCAGAAAGAAATTACGATGTCGGCCACAGGGAGTTACTTGCCATTAAGGTGGCGCTCGAGGAGTGGCGACACTGGCTGGAAGCAGCAGAGCAGCCATTCCTGGTTCTTACGGACCACAAGAACTTGCAGTACATTCAGTCGGCAAAGAGACTGAATTCCCGGCAAGCCCGATGGGCTTTGTTTTTCACCCGCTTCAAGTTCACACTAACCGATCGGCCGGGGTCTAAGAACATTAAGGCGGACGCACTATCCCGCCTTTTTGATCCCAACCCGACCCCCAGGGGGGGGGGTACTATTAGGTCTTGGCCTGTTCGTTAGAGGTTTTGTGTTGTGTTTGTACTTCCTGTTTTATTTTGTTAAATACCTGTTCTCTGTTGTTTCTACTTCCTACCCCCAGGTGTTCCCAATCTGTTCGTTAGTGTCCTCACCTGTGTCTCGTTCCCTCTCACTTCTTGGTGTGTATATAGAGTCTGTTTTGTTTGTCTCTCGTTGCCAGTTAGTCTTCGTACTTCGATGTCAAGAGTTCCAGCATTAGTCCCGTCTTCCTGTTTCCCAAGCGTTTGATTCCCCGGCTTCCTCAACCTTGTTTCCGTGACTCAATTCTGCTCCTGGATTACCCTTGATACTTTGTATGTTCAACTGTCTATGCGTGTACCATAGCAACTGCAAAGTTTTCAGTAAAGACCATTTCCATTCAACATTTATCTGCCTCTGTCGTGCAATTGAGTCCCACCTCCCTTCTGTCTTGATCGTACTGTTACATACGTACTATACAGGCTGAAACACAGACGTGTTTACAGTTCAATCTGGTTCCGGGTTCCGGTCGCGCATGCGCCAATACAAGGGACCGTCCATTTAGTATAGTACAATGTTCTCTCCTCTGGAGGAGTAGATTGATCAGTGCCTATCTCCAGAGAAAAAAGTCCATAAAAGACGACATGCAGAGCTACGTGAAGAGCAGGTAGACCAAATGAAAAAAAATTAAACTAACAGAACACCGCGCTAGCTGTTAGCACTATGTTTTGTGCAGAAGGCAACGAAGGGACTATTTTATTTTGAACATCATTATTTAATCATAAAAACTATTTAAATTGATGTGTATTTTTCTTTCATATTGCCACACTTGGTAACCGTTTTATAAAAGCAATAGCTCACTTCAGACCGTGATATATATATATATATATAGTCATTATATCAGTTAAGAGGGCTGTACCACGTCCCTTAACTGTGATATAATGACCATATACCACGGTCTGAAGTGAGCTATTGCTTAAGTATAAGTATTAAGTATAAGTGACAATAAATATTGTCTAAATGTTTTTAAATTGTACTTTCTTTATTATATTTGACAGTCAGTTGTTGATGACGTGCAGACGTTGATACAGCTACTAGGCTACTTCAATATGTATCATACTAATTCATAACGCACATTAGATATTATGATGCTCCTGACCTTTGCTTGCGGAAATGTTCTCTAACTGGACCTCTTAGAATTGTTGTTGAATACCCCTGATGTAGAAGGTCAAAGTCACCAATCACATGTGCTGAGCAGACAGTTGCTTCATGCTCGTACGTACTTTGTCTAGTTCCGGTTTTGAAACCGGCGCTGGAGGCGTAGAGCAGTCCTGCATCTGAGAACACCGCCTGGGCATTTCTGCCCCCCCCTCGGCTGCAGCCGATGTCTCCGTGCTCCATCGAGCTCCAAATCTGAGGAAAAGATCCCATTGAGGACAAGGAGTTTCAGTGTAGTGTGAAACAAAACAAATGATGCTTGTCGGTACGGAACAAAAAAAGAACCTGTTGACTCCAAAGTGTTTTCCATTAAGTCACCTAAAAACTAACTTTTAGAGTTATTAAACATATTTACAAAGGAAGGATTTCTTCTGGAAAACAAAATGAGAAACTAAGATCATTTACATAATGTCATCTGTTCCATGCCAACATGTGTAGAGAATTTGCACTTATGCTCAAATCATGTATTTAATCTGTTGCTGCAATATTTCATTGTGTCACTATAAGATATGCAGTATTAATTAGTTGTGCAGATTTTGCATTTTGTCATGAATTACTTTCTTTATTTCCTGCCTTAAAAAACACACACACACACCTTTTTCTGTGTAAGTCTGTCCCTGTTGAGCAGAAACACAGCGTTGTCCACAGCCACCAGGTTGACCTTTGCCCCCGGATCTCCTCTAATCTTAAAATTTAAGGTCGCCCCAGGAGTGTATTCTCGAGCTATACCGTCCACCGGCCCGACCGTCAGCTGAAAGATGAAGAAAAGACTGAAGAACAGAACAAATACTAATTTACTGGTTGGCTTGTGTTCCAGACCAGATCAGAGGAGTAAATCAGAGTTTAAGAATAAAGCTGGAATTATTCAACAAACCCACAAAAAGACCAAAAACAATAATATGTCTCTGAACACTTACTGACTTCTTTATCCTGTTTATGGGACTCAGACCCAAACCTGCTGATTTCTGCTTCAGACACAAATCTATAATAATAATAATAACTTTATTTGTATAGCACCTTTCATACAAGAATTTCAGCCCAAAGTGCTTCACACCAAAAACATAACAATTAGTACAAGGACAGAATAAGAGCATTTACAGAACAACAATCAAGGTGTTGATGTAAATGAGTCTGAAGTACCATTACAAAAATAGCAGAATTAAAATAGTAGAAAATAGCAGAATTAAAATAGCAGATACAATAGATAAAATAACATTGGCACACCATTCTTGTAAATGTTTTAAACTATCAGAGCCATATGTTGAAAGCATGAGATTAACAATGGGCCCCTGTAGCCCTTCAGCTGCTTTACTCCCTTTGCTACACATTCCTGGTCGTCTTTGTCAAACTCTTTATTGACCTTAAACATATAAAACACAGACGTCTCTGTGAGTCCACATTATTTTGGCAGAATCTTGGTTAAAGCTTCATAAACAAACCCCTGTTTGTTAAGTTTTATTAAACCTATCGGTTAAAGCCAGTTCTTCTCCAATATATTCTTTAATTTTTCACTTTTCCACTAATTGTATAAAGAACATGTAAACACATTTAGCAGAGAAGCTTCCTCTTGTTCCCGTGGTAACACAGTCTATTTGATCTCAGGCTTTTCAAATATACACACTCTGAAAATGTATCCTAGTTACCTTTACACATTCAATGTTAAACCAGTAATAATTCACCATTAAAAGGCTAAGATAAAAATATATAAAATATCACCATTAAAAGGCTAAAGTAAAGAGATATACAATATCACCATTAAAAGGCTAAAGTAAAGAGATATAAAATATCACTATTAAAAGGCTAAAGTAAAAATATATTAAATATCACCATTAAAAGGCTAAAGTAAAAAGATATAAAATATCACTATTAAAAGGCTGAAGTAAAAATATATCAAATATCACTATTAAAAGGCTAAAGTAAAAAGATATAAAATATCACCATTAAAAGGCTAAAGTAAAGAGATATAAAATATCACTATTAAAAGGCTAAAGTAAAGAGATATAAAATATCACTATTAAAAGGCTAAAGTAAAAAGATATAAAATATCACTATTAAAAGGCTAAAGTAAAAAGACAAATCATTTCATTTTTTTAAAGGCTCAGTCATTTTCCAAAACATCTGGACAACATTACTCAAACAGGATGAAATAGTGCATTTCTAGATATTATGTTATTAATGACATTTTTATTTCATGCTATTTTACTACTATTGCTGTTGCTTTTAATTCTATATAATTCTATTAGATTTTTATAATTTCATTGTTTCTCGTGCATTTGTCTCAAATTGCTGAATGTATTTTGTAGTTTTTATGGTCCACACTTGTTTTTCCGGCCTGTCTGTAATCTGTAAAACACTTTGAACTGCACTGTATGAAATGTGTTGTACAAATAAAGTGTGATTGATTTTTTTTTGCTGCGTATTAATTCACATTAGGAGATCTTGTGAAAATTCATCTTTTTATAGGATTTGTTGAAACAAATAAAATATGAAGAACATTGATGGCTTTAACTTTTATGCTTTAAGCCTTGCATTGTGAACATGGCAGTGTGTCACACAGTAGTCTCGTGACCTCTGAGACCGAGCTGATCACTCACCCCTCCAACACAGGAATCTGCCACATCCACCCAGATGGAGTCCGGCACCACCTCCTCCTGCTCCTTCCAGGGGATACTGTAGAACGCCACAAAACGGAAAGAAGGCGTCATCTCGGGGGTGATCGGCAGCCCGACGCTGGTGATCTGCTGATCCGTCACATTGACTCGCTCAGCAACAATGATTTTGCCTTTATTTAGCACCTGAGAGAGTTTTGGGGAGAAAGTGTTTTTGTTTATGTTTGTGTTTCACTTGATTGTTTTGCTGATTGTTCTACTTTTACTTTCTGATTTCCAAGTGTATTGCGTAATGCAGTGTTCCTGTCTCACCAGGTAGGTGACGTGTGTGAAGAATGTCTTGTATGTCGGGTCTGCATGAATGATGCTCAGCTTCAGCGACAGTCTGTCTCCTACAGACACCATGTTGGTCCCTGTGGAGATGTACAGGTAGTTCTGTTTGTGCTGTCTGAAGGCCATGAACGGCTGAACTGTGATCTGCTGTTTGGCCTGCTGCTCTGGTCTCAGGTCAGCCTGCATCGTCTCAGCCTGGGGAACAGACAAAATAAATAAATAATTGAAGTTTGTGACAGTTTAGTCTTTTATAATCCCAAAGGTAAATGGAAAAAAACTGTTTTTAATGATAAAATAATGTGTGCTGAAGATGCTCTGATTCAGGCTTATAAAACCACCTTTGCACATTTAGAAACAAACATATAATCCTCCAGTCCTACTAACAGTGATGGTTTGTGGGCGTTGATCTGCGGGCATGTTGATGGTGACTCTGGTGCTGCCGGAGGAGACAACCACGGGAGCGTCCAGTTGCTTCAATTTGACCAGGACGTTTCGGGCCAGAGAACTGTCGTGGTGGCTCACCTGGATCTGAAGAGGTCGGGGAAAATGTTTATACACTTAACAGTTTTTCCCCCACAGTAATGGAGCTCAAAGGCACATGGACCTCAAACAAAAACAAAACAAAATATCCAGTTTCAGCAAAGTGATCAAAAACACAGAAGATGTTCCTCACTGTGAAGTCCAAGGGCAGGCCCGGCTTGAAGTACTTTGGTATGTCTTTGAAGGATACGATGTACGGAGACTCCACAATTTTAATACCAGTCTTCTCTGCTTCAACCAGATCACTGCCTGCACGGGAAACACACAGGGTCAAACAGCACCAGAAACTACAAACCTGAATCATTATTCATACCATGTCCCTCTATAAACATTTTCCCTTTAGTTCCTGAAGGGAAACAGCAAATCTTTTGTTTGTACTCCACTCCACCTTTAACTGGACTTTTGCTTTCAAACATCTAAAGTAACAAACTCATCACAAAGTATGATGTGTTTTGGGAAAAGTGGAGCCACGGGGGTGAGTAAAGCTTTTTTACACTTCGGATCTGTCCTGTACAATGAAAAACACTTGGTCTTGCTAGGCTGTGGTGCAATAAAGGAACAAACAATGCACGGCCACATTATGTTTGAAACCTTGTTTAAAGAACAATGTCAGCCATGTTTGACAATTTCTTTGAATGTATTTATTATCAATTGTCTTTATAGATGGAAAATAATTAGTCACAGGGACTTCCTGACCTGACTTGGTGAGCACAGAGGCCTTCACATACACAGAGTGGCCCACCAAAGACCTGATGTTGGGGTAAGCTCTCTTGATCTCCTCCATGCTCAGTGTGACAACTCCTCCGTCCAGCTGCAGGAGAACAGCAACACAGGAAGTAATTCTCTAGTCGACACGTTTGCTGTGACTTATTATTTACAGAAATCAATCTACCGCCTCGGACTTGTACAAATATGAGCACAGACACTCTATTCTCGCATCATTGCACTGGTGCTGTTCAGAATTGATTTTAAAATTGCAATATATCATAACTGTCAACCCTCCCGTTTTTCCCGGGATTATCACGTATTTTTCCTTCTATCCTGTCTATCTGTCCTCCCGTTTAAATATTATCCCATAATTATCCCGTATTTTTAACCTTTCAAAAATAAAAAAAGGCCTAATTTAAAAAGTGTACATGGTAAAGTGTCCTCCGGTAAAGCAGGTGGCAGTATGATGTTTAACTTTAGCTGAACAACGTTATCCGCAAGTAAACACAGAAGAAGAAAACAGGAACAATAACACAGAAGAAGAAGAAACAATATGGATGAGAGTCACAGTGAACGGGAGATAGATGGAGACGCAGTTGTACCTGCCAAACAAGTTAAAACTTTATGCAAGTACCTGAACAAATAGGAGGAGCCTTTCCCTTATTTATTAAAAGCAAAGTCGGGCAAAGTCGTGCTTTTTGTAAAGTATGCCATTCAGATGTTAGCTTTGCACACGGCGGAAAAAGCGTCCAAGCACAAGCACAAAATATACAGTACACTGTCAATGACTTCATGTGTGACAAGAACTGTGTCGGAGGTAGACCAAGTGACCAAAGCTGAGGGAGAGATGTCATTGCTTTGCACCATAAATAATGTAGCCTTCAGCTAGCCTAGAGGCAGGCTAAGTCTGCAAACTGTACAACAAGTCCCTTACAGATGCTAGGGACTCCCACACTGAATAAAATGTATAAATGCAATTAAAATACATACATCTTATAAACATGTCTATACAAGTAATACATATTTTAAATAAACATGTATTTCCTGAACCCATCCCTTATGTGTTTACATTATATGGGTGGGGGCTGCCTGGCTCAGAGCTGATAAGGTATGGGCGGAATCCGCCAGAAGATTTCCCTTATTTTGAAATTCCAATGTTGACAGGTATGAATATATATATATATATATATTGACTTATATATACTTTTGACTGGTACTGTATACTATATATAGATATACATCTATATCTATATATATAGATATATATATATATAGTATATAAAAGGTAAGGGAAGTTTGGGGTTCCCTACTGGAGCTGCTGCCCCCGCAACCCGAATCCGGATAAGCGGTGGACGATGGATGGATGGAACTTTCACACACGTTTTTAAATATTAACCCAAATGAATATGTGCTGCTCTCACTAACAGTTGGGGCAATGCAGTGCAGAAGCACCGCAGTAATGTTTGCGTAGCACCAAACATGGAAAGAGGCTTAACAGAAATGCAAATACAGACAATGCAAAAAAAGAACCAAAACTTTGCAGTAGTAGCAACAATGATATGCCTTACATCTGACACCTTCTTCACAAAAGGCAACCTTCTCATCTCCTGATTGATCTTCACTCCAAACACCACATAGGCCGTCCCCTGGACCGGCTCCCCGTACAGGTACCTGAGACACAACCACAGCAAGGGGAAGTCAACAGTCAGCACGTTTCATTCATTACTCTCGTATACAGGACTCTGCAGACTGAGTCGAGCATGTCATCTGTGCTCGGACCTTTAATGCCCGCAGCTCATTGACTGCTGTTAAATGCTGCTGGATGCTGGATACATTAACTAAACTCTTCCTCACTTCCCTGGAGTCA
This sequence comes from Cottoperca gobio, assembly GCF_900634415.1. Taxonomy (NCBI): domain Eukaryota; kingdom Metazoa; phylum Chordata; class Actinopteri; order Perciformes; family Bovichtidae; genus Cottoperca; species Cottoperca gobio. The sequence continues at coordinate 942,974 of NW_021166920.1, read as the reverse complement.
ACATACACAAGCGCACAGCCTTCAGGAACAGCGGCGCTCAGCCATTGCAACTCAAATTGTGTACGTTTTGTCAAACTAACCTCGTTACCGCTTGCAAAAATTCCACTAATGATCTACTTTATAACCACGGTGGTTATGTCAAAGACATTCATGCATGTTTTGCAAGAGTTCTGCATTCGTCCTCATAAATTATGTTTATGTGTTCATGTTTTTGTTCCTGTGGCTTTAGTATGAGGATCAAATGCCCTCCCAGCCGCCTATCGAGACACCAGCTGTCCCCCAGCTCCCTCACGAGACCCCAGCTTTTCCCCTGCTGCCTCTCGTGACCCCAGCCCCAGTGCTCTCTTCGCTTCTCGTGACCCCAGCCCCAGTGCTCTCTTCGCTTCTCGTGACCCCAGCCCCAGTGCTCTCTTCGCTTCTCGAGACCCCAGCCCCTGTGCTCCATTCGCCTCTCGAGACCACAGCCCCTGCGCTGCCTTCGCCTCTCGAAACCCCAGACCCTGCGCTCCCCTGCACTCCCCTCCGTTCCTTCGCCTCTCGAGACCCCAGCCCGTGCGCTCCCTTCGCCTCTCGAGACCCCAGCCCCTGCACTCCCTTTGCCTCTCGAGACCCCAGCCCCTGTGTTCCCCTCGCCTCTCGTGACTCCAGCGTTCCCTTGGCCTCTCGTAACCCCAGCCCCAGCACTCCCTTGGCCTCTCAAGACCCCAGCCCTCCCTTGGCCTCTCGAGACCCCAGTGACTTTGGATCAAATGCCCTCCTGACTTCTTCAGAGGCTAGTTTAAAGTCTGGTTTTAGAGTTAGGATTAGGTTAAACTAATCGTAATATTGATAGATTTGAGTTTGGAGTTAATTATCAACAGGAGTAACAGTTGAAGTTCGATCAGTAGTAGTTTGGGTTGAGGTTCACTTTAAGGGGTTAGTGAATTCAGTCATTTGCAGTAGTGTGTGTGTGTGTGTGTGTGTGTGTGTGTGTGTGTGTGTGTGTGTGTGTGTGTGTGTGTGTGTGTGTGTGTGTGTGAGAGTGTGTGTGTGTGTGTGTGTGTGTGTGTGAGAGAGTGTGTGTGTGTGTGTGTTAGACCCACCTGGCCGAGATCTCTACAACCAGTTCATTGTCATCCAGGTTTAGGAAAGACTTCCTGGGCGTCAGGGTAACATTGAAGGCAGGAAGCACTGAAACACAACACGCCATCAAAATACAGCGTGACACATTCAGAGAGCCTTTCAAAAGTGGGACATTCAGAGTTGCGAAAATGTCATGCGTACAGGACAAAATGTTTTCTAGTAGAAAACAGAAGAGAGAAAAAACACTCCTGATATTATTAGCAGAAGTATGCACAGTTTAAGTTGACCTACCATATTTCTTCACCTCGAACTGGGAGGTGAAAGTGTTCTGCTGCCTGTGGTCAAACTTTGCAGTCACCGTCCATTTCCCTTCACTGCCACAGACAAGCAGTGACTTCAGAGATCAAAGGAAGAAGACTTCCTCCACTTGGAACCATGAATCTGTGCAACACGTTGTGCAATTCCACTTTGTACAATCTTCATAAACTACTTCAAATGTAGTTACCAAATGCATTCATATAATACTAGATAGGTATATCATCTTCACCTTCCTTTTTATTGTGCTGTACAGATATGTGATGCAAATGTATCAAGAGCTCGTCATCCTTAGAAAATTTAAATATTCAATTGGCTTAGTATTCTTTTTTTTCCCCTTCATTTTTAAAGTCTGCTTTTCTACTTAAATTGAGGGGCGGTCCGTGTACACTCGTAGCTTCTTGACCTCTTCTGACACATTTCTCTTTTTTTTCGCTATCTGGATTTTATGCAGTCTGGTGTGTGTGCAAATAAAATAAAATGTTTCATATAAAGTTATTTTTGTGGCCGCATGTGGCTGCGATTTACAGGAAAATTATGGAAGGTAAAAAAAAGAGCTGTCTTAAAGTCTTACTAAAACATTGTATTTACGTATATGCAATTCTATAATCACATTTTATCAACCTGGACAACATGTAGTGCTCATTGCTGGGGTTCAGGGGTTGCAGTGCATGCCACATCACCACAAGGGCCTTATTACCTATTAACATTTATTACCTAAGTGCAGCATTTGACACGATCGACCATGACATCCTAATTAATCGTCTAGAAAAACTGGTTGGTCTTTCTGACTGTGTTCAGAACATATATCAAAGGGAGAAAGTATTTTGTATTTTGTCAGGCTTGGAGATCATGTGTCAGAGAAGCATGACGCCCACTTTGGAGTTCCACAAGGGAGCTGCCTCGGTCCATTACTGCTCTCCCTATACATGCTACCACTGGGGGACATCATTAGAGAACACAATGTGTGCTTCCATAGCTACACGGATGACACACAACTGTACATCGCTGCTGAACCAAATGATACTACAGCTGTTAACTCCATCACCACCTGTCTGTCAGCAATAAATAAATGGATGAGCAATAATTTCTTAAAATTAAATAAGAACAAAACTGAAATCCTATTATATCAAAAAGAGAAATTATGCTGAATAACATGGGGAAACTTACTTCTTTGATTAAAGCTGAAGTTACAAGTCTTGGTGTTATCATAGACCAGTGTTTCTCAAACTTTTTCAGACCAAGGACCACTTAACCTATGTTATATACATATATATATATACATATATATATATAAATATATATATATATATATGTATATATATATATATATATATATATATATATATATATATATATATATATATATATGTTGTTTATGTGGGATTTAAAGCTTTAAATCTCACATAAACAAGGTGACAAAAACATCATTCTTCCACCTTAGAAATATAGCTAAAATCCGACAATTTATAAATCAAAAGGATGCTGAAAAACTAATCCATGCTTTTATCTCAAGCCGACTCGATTACTGTAATGCACTCTTTACCGGCCTCCCAAACAAAACAACGGAGAGACTTCAGCTCATCCCAAACGCTGCAGCGAGGCTGCTGACTAGAACCAAGAGGAGAGATCACATCAGTCCAGTGTTAGCCGCTCTACACTGGCTTCCAGTAACTTTTAGAATTGACTTTAATGTCCTCCTTCTTGTATACAAAGCCCTAAACGGAACCGCACCAAGTTACACTGCCAACTCTCTAATCAACTATGTGCCCCCAAGAACATTACGATCATCCACTACTGGTTTATTAAATGTTCCCAGAAACATCCAAAAGAAAATTGGGGATGCAGCCTTTAGCAATTATGCACCAAAGCTATGGAACACTTTACCTGCAGACATTAGGGAGGCAAGCTCGCTCAATATCTTCAAAACTAAAAACATATCTCTTTACTTTTAATAGTGATATTTTATATCTCTTTACTTTAGCCTTTTAATAGTGATATTTTATATCTCTTTACTTTAGCCTTTTAATGGTGATATTTTATATCTCTTTACTTTAGCCTTTTAATAGTGATATTTTATATCTCTTTACTTTAGCCTTTTAATGGTGATATTTTATATATTTTTATCTTAGCCTTTTAATAGTGATATTTTATATCTCTTCACTTTAGCCTTTTAATGGTGATATTTTATACAATCTTTAATGCTGCTACTTTATGCCACTTTAAACTCATTTAAATGCTTTTATTAAAGCTGCTATTTTACCTCTTTACTATTAGCCTTTTAATATATATTTTACTAAATGCTTTTATTCTGTAAAGACTATTTTAATTCTGCTATTTATCTCTTTACTTTAGCCTTTTAATGGTGATATTTTATAACATTTTTAATGCTGCTACTCTATGCCACTTTAAACTAATTTACATTATTTCATTCTGAACTGTTAACATTGAATGTGTAAAGGTAACTTCGATAAATTTCAGAGTGTGTATTTTTGAAAAACCTGAGATCAAATAGACGGTGTTACCACGGGAACAAGAGGAAGTTTCTCTGATAAATGTGTTTGCATGTTCTTTACACAATTAGTGGAAAAGTGAAAGAATAAAAAATATTATTGGAGAAGAACTGTCTTTAACCGATAGGTTTCATAAAACTTAACAAACTGGGGTTTGTTTATGAAGCGGGAAGACGACCAAGAATGTGTAGCAAAGGGAGTAAACCAGCTGAAGGGCCCATTGCGGATCTCATGCTTTCAACATATGGCTCTGATAGTTTAAAACATCTACAAGAATGGTGATGAATGTGGTTTCAGGAGGTTCGTTAAGTACGGCACAGATACGGAAACTAGGCATTATTTCCGATGCTATTTTATACTATTTTTAATGGTACTTCAGACTCATGTACATCAACACTGTGATTATTGTACTGTAAATTATCTTATTCTGACTAATCTTGTACTAATTTTTATGTTTTTGCTGTGAAGCACTTTGGGCTGAAATTCTTGTATGAAAGGTGCTATACAAATACAGCTTATTATTATTATTATTATTATCATTATTATTATTAACGCTTAATATAAAGCATTACCCTGGATGGAAATGTTGACTGAATAACACTCTTACCTTCCTCAACATATGCTGAGATGCCCGACAACAAAGAATCTACAACTTCTTGAATATTGTGGTTGTACTGTATGAATGTGAAAAAAAGAAAAAGAGTCTCGATACAAGATTGAGTCAAAGAAGTTGATCTTACTTTGCAACATCAGAGAGAGGATAAGCGTCACTAAAAACACCATCAACAGCTTTGATCGTGGGGACCTGTTTCACCACCACACCGCCAGGATTCTGAAACAGACACAGAGACAGGTTCATTTGAGCTAAAATAACCTACAATTCAACAGGATACGGTAGAAATATTGTTACCTAATATTCATAGTCACATTTACTTCGGCTTCATCTAGTGATTATTTTCATTATCGATTAATCTATTAAAGTTTTAGCCTACAAAATTGTGAAGAATGCACCTTAACATATCTTAAACCATAAGTATATGTTTTAAAAAGGTTTGGTTTTCTCAGACCAACCATCTAAAACCCAAAGATATTTATTTTACGATGATATGAAACAGAGAAAAGCAACAAATCTCCCGAGACTGGAACAAGTGAATAACGAATCAATAATCGACTAACTATTTATTTGTTTACCTGGATATCTATTGTGATGGTGCTGTTAAAGGCCTTGAAGGACGGAGAGGACGTGAATGCTCTGAATCGAACTGGAGAGGGAATTTGACAAGACAGGCTGAAAAATACTCAAGATTAAGTTCAGTCTAACATTATATGGTACATTATCAATATTACTGCTACTTCTACTATTACTGTGAATATCACCACAACAAAGAAACTATGTGAACTATGATTGTAACTAGAAATACAAAATACTTACACTTTTTAAAAATCTATTCTTGTGCAAACTTTATTAACCAATCAGCTGTTTCAACACTAATTTGAGTTATTTCATATCTATGTGGTTATATTGTGGTTGTGTTTTGTTATGTTGTGGTTGTGTTGTGGTTGTTTTGTGGTTATGTTGTTGTGGTTATGTTGTGGTTATGCTGTGGTTATTTTGTGGTTATATTGTGGTTTAGTTGTGGTTATATTGTAGTTATGGTGTGGTTATGTTGTGGTTGTGTTGTGGTTGTGTTGTGGTTGTGTTGTGGTTATTTTGTGGTTGTGTTGTGGTTGTGGTGTGGTTATGTTGTGGTTATATTGTAGTTATGTTGTGGTTGTGTTGTGGTTGTGTTGTGGTTATTTTGTGGTAATGTTATGGTTGTGTTATGTTGTGGTTGTGTTGTGGTTACTTTGTGGTTATATTGTAGTTATGTTGTGGTTGTGTTGTGGTTGTGTTGTGGTTATATTGTAGTTATGTTATGGTTATGTTGTGGTTGTGTTGTGGTTATGATGTGATTATTTTGTAGATATGTGGTGGTTATGTGTTAGTTGTGTGGTGGCTGTGTGGTGGTTGTGTGGTGGTTGTGTTGTGGTTATGTTCTGGTTATGTTCTGGTTATGTTCTGGTTATGTTGTAGTTGTGTTGTGGTGTGGTTAATTTGTGGTTACATTGTAGTTATGTTGTGGTTATGTTGTGGTTGTGTTGTGGTTGTGTTGTGGTTATGTTGTTGTTATGTTGTGGTTGTGTTTTGGTTGTATTTTGGTTGTGTTGTGGTTATGTTGTGGTTATGTTGTGGTTGTGTTATTGTTGTATTGTGGTTGTGTTGTGGTTATGTTGTGGTTGTGTTGTGGTTATTTTGTGGTTATGTTGTGGTTATGTTGTGGTTATGTTGTGGTTGTGTTGTGGTTGTATTGTGGTTATGTTGTGGTTGTGTTGTGGTTGTGTTGTAGTTATATTGTGGTTGTGTTGTGGTTGTGTTGTGGTTGTGTTGTGGTTGTATTGTGGTTATGTTGTGGTTGTGTTGTGGTTGTGTTGTAGTTATATTGTGGTTGTGTTGTGATTGTCTTGTGGTTGTATTTGGTGTATGGTTTGTTTTCATCAGCGTCTTCAGCTCTCACCACTATCTCCAGGTTTATAGATGGGTTTGTCTGTCTGGATGAAGATGTATCCAGAGTGAAAGGACACCATCAGTACCCTCTCCTCTGAGTGATGGACCCCAAAGTCCACCTTCAGATACACATACTTGTTCGTTTTCTCTTCGCGTTTCAAATGTTTCGAGGAAAGCTGCGATAAAGAGATTCCCAGTTAGTTTTTCATTCCATTCCATGTCGATATGTAAAGTTATGTACATAGCACTGTAACTTTGATTCTTGTGTTTTATAGCATTTAAGCTTGTTTTTATTTCCGATCTCTTGACTTTTTAATGTTTTTTTTAAATGTATTTAGCGCTATGTCTTAATGTTTTTAGAAAGCACTTTGAATTAGCTTGTTTTTTTTAAATGTGCTGTATAAATAAACGTGTCTACAGTAAATGTATAATACAGGATGATGTTTCTGTTCCTGCGCCGCCTAAATTCTGTCTAAATCTAAGGCGTAAACGCCACCTGAACAACACTGTGAAACACAACAGAATATCATAAATAGTTGACACTTTTCTATTCAAACTATGGGTAGTTGAGACATTTTGCCAAAACACACTAGTGTCTCTTTGAACTCGACAAAGACTCTTTAAATGATGACCTGGTGAGTCACCTGTATAGTCTTGAGAGCGTAGAATCCATTGTCCGGATTGAGTGTCACAGAGTCCCGCAGGAGCGAGATGGTCTTACTAAAGTCCATGATGGAGATGGAGGCCGTGACGGCGGTGGACAGACCGTCTGCCTGGAGGTAGATGTTCTCCTGGCTGTCTGTCCTCAGCAGGTCTGGAGCCAGCAGAGTGAACCTGCAGGAAAACAGCACAACTAACACTGACACATGTAGAGTCATAGAGTATCGTAATCATTTCCAAGGAAAGATCTGATATTGTATGTAATCTGGCACAAATTAGAATACAAATAAATAATATAATGTAATAAATGTCCAATTCATTCATTCATATTAATTCATGACATACGATTCGAGATGTATAGAGAATAAATATTTTTCTAATAATACAAATATTACAAGTTAATAAATAAAATCACAATATTACATAAATGTACCTTAAAAATATCTTTGCTACTATTCATACTTTAAGACATAATATATTTTAACAGATAAGTAAATCTATTAAATGTAAAAATGATTTGATTTTTTCAATTTGGAGACAATTTTGGCATTTTTGTTGTCTGACTCTTGTTGACTCTTTATCTCTGACCCTGAATACTGCTACTGCTGTTAGACCATTACTGCTGCTACAGTATTACTATTAACCACGAACAACAATACTTCAATGTGTTAAATTGTGTTCGGGAAGATATCAGAAATACTGCAAAGCAAAACAAGTGAAGAGAATTGATGAGAAGTCAGCAGATAACTAAAAACTGCTCCAATAGAGTTTAGAGAAAACCCACAACATAACCCATCCTTAACTCAGAAGCACAATCTAGTTTGACTTTTGTATTAATGGCGACTGTACCTTGGTGCAGAACTAACTGTTGGTGACCTGCAAATAAACAGAAGACATATTAAGTTCATTCATGACACAGCACGTGTGGTATTATAACATGGTTAGTGACATTTATATTAAGTTACAGGGCATATACCCACTAAAGAGGATAGAAGGAATGTATTTAATGTGTGCTTGTCAAACATGGCCAGGCCACTGGAGTCTGTATATAACAGAACCTTTAGTTAGTTAGTAAACATAACTTTAAAGATACAAAGTGTCTTTACAGTCACCAGACAGAGACGTACCTTCTGAGAGAATCCAACTGTGCGTTGGCGCTGCAGAGAAGGATGAGGAATAAAATGTTGTGGAGCGTCCACCGACCCATGTTGACTGACTGAGAGCCTCAGTGGACTGTGGCCACAGGAGAGACAGTCAGCCTCTTTACCCCCCCCCCCCCCCCCCCCCACACACACACACACACCTCATCAGTCAACAGGAAGAGGAGGAGCAACAGCTTCTGACAGGCGAGATCTCACACTCCACCCCCGACCTTGATGGAGCCTGAAGTTCAACAATAAAATTGCAAAAACTCTCATTTTGAGATTCTTGTAGATCATCCCATTCTGCACATGAATATTAAAGGTTTCTCTGTCGTTTTATTTTTGTAAAGATTATCTCAACTATTGTTATCAGCCCCCATCTAAACTACTCTAACATGTCCAATGTGGATTTAACAATTTATTAACACACGTTAGAGGAAGACTCTGTTGCCGTTTGGTTTCGGGGCGGTACTTGACTAAAGAATTATTTAGTCTGCTAACAATCATTTGATTTAATCGACTGATCTGTAAAACTCCACTAAGAATCATGCAAACGCACAACATCACCAGAGATGTGCTCATAAGTTTAAAAAAAATAATCTTAGTAACTGAAACGTCCAATAACTCGACTCAGAGGAGGCAGAACAACTGGGTTTACTTTTTAAGTTAGACATCAGTGTTTCATTAGTTCAGTCAGGCTTGAATTGTGCCCCAGAGCAGCGTCCACTAGAGGGCAGCAAGACTGCATTCTCATTCATCTTCATCACAACATCCCACAGTGCATTACAAGTCATTTCAGCTGTTATTTAACTTCACCAGCTAGTTTCATCTCTGAACATCCAAAGTGCGCATGCTGCACGTTATCAAAGATTGAAAACACCCACAGTACACGAGGACTGTGTCTACAGACTGTGTCTACAGACTGTGTCTACAGACGACTGTGTCTACAGACGACTGTGTATACAGACTGTGTCTACAGACGACTGTGTCTACAGACGACTGTGTCTACAGACTGTGTCTACAGAATGTCTACAGACGACTGTGTCTACAGACGACTGTGTCTACAGACGACTGTGTCTACAGACGACTGTGTATACAGACGACTGTGTCTACAGACGACTGTGTCTACAGACTGTGTCTACGTGTCTACAGACTCACAGACTGTGTCTACAGACGACTGTGTCTACAGACTCACAGACTGTGTCTACAGACGACTGTGTCTACGTGTCTACAGACTGTGTCTACAGACTGTGTCTACAGACTGTGTCTACAGGCGACTGTGTCTACAGGCGACTGTGTCTACAGACTGTGTCTACAGACGACTGTGTCTACAGACGACTGTGTCTACAGACGACTGTGTCTACAGACTGTGTCTACGTGTTTACAGACTGTCTACAGACGACTGTGTCTACAGACTGTCTACAGACGACTGTGTCTACAGACTGTGTCTACAGACGACTGTGTCTACAGACTGTGTCTACAGACGACTGTGTCTACAGACTGTGTCTACAGACGACTGTGTCTACAGACTGTGTCTACAGACTGTGTCTACAGACTGTGTCTACAGACGACTGTGTCTACAGACGACTGTGTATACAGACTGTGTCTACAGACGACTGTGTCTACAGACGACTGTGTCTACAGACGACTGTGTATACAGACTGTGTCTACAGACGACTGTGTCTACAGACGACTGTGTCTACAGACGACTGTGTCTACAGACGACTGTGTATACAGACTGTGTCCACAGACGACTGTGTCTACAGACGACTGTGTCTACAGACGACTGTGTCTACAGACTGTGTCTACAGACGACTGTGTCTACAGACGACTGTGTCTACAGACAACTGTGTCTACAGACTGTGTCTACAGAATGTGTCTACAGACGACTGTGTCTACAGACGACTGTGTCTACAGACGACTGTGTATACAGACGACTGTGTCTACAGACTGTGTCTACGTGTCTACAGACTCACAGACTGTGTCTACAGACGACTGTGTCTACAGACTCACAGACTGTGTCTACAGACGACTGTGTCTACGTGTCTACAGACTGTGTCTACAGACTGTGTCTACAGGCGACTGTGTCTACAGACTGTGTCTACAGACGACTGTGTCTACAGACTGTGTCTACGTGTTTACAGACTGTCTACAGACGACTGTGTCTACAGACTGTCTACAGACGACTGTGTCTACAGACTGTGTCTACAGACGACTGTGTCTACAGACTGTGTCTACAGACGACTGTGTCTACAAACGACTGTGTCTACAGACGACTGTGTCTACAGACGACTGTGTCTACAGACTGTGTCTACAGACGACTGTGTCTACAGACTGTGTCTACAGACGACTGTGTCTACAGACGACTGTGTCTACAGACGACTGTGTCTACAGACTGTGTCTACGTGTCTACAGACTGTGTCTACAGACTGTGTCTACAGACTGTCTACAGACGACTGTGTCTACAGACTGTGTCTACGTGTCTACAGACTGTGTCTACAGACTGTGTCTACGTGTCTACAGACGACTTGATGTTAAACACAGACAAAACTGAAGTTATTATACTTGGCCCTAAACGCCTCCGAAACGCATTTTCTAATGACATAGAAGCTCTGGATGGCATTAACTTGGCCTCCAGCACCACTGTAAGGAATCTTGGCGTCATCTTTGATCAAGATCTGTCGTTTAACTCCCACATAAAACAAATCTCAAGGACTGCCTTCTTTCATCTACGTAACATTGCAAAAATAAGACACATCCTGTCTCAAAATGATGCAGAAAAACTAGTCCATGCATTTGTTACTTCAAGGCTGGATTACTGCAACTCATTGTTATCAGGTTGTCCAAAAAAGTCGGTTAAGACTCTTCAGTTGATCCAAAATGCAGCGGCACGTGTATTGACAAGAACAAGGAAATGGGATCATATTACTCCTGTATTAGCTGCTCTGCACTGGCTCCCGGTAAAATACAGAATAGAATTCAAAATCCTTCTCCTGACTTACAAATCAATTAAAGGTCAGGCTCCAGCATATCTTAAAGATCTCATAGTACCTTATAAACCAACTAGAGCATTACGCTCCCAGACTGCAGGGTTACTTGTGGTTCCTAGAGTCTCTAAGAGTACAATGGGAGCCAGAGCCTTCAGCTATCAAGCTCCTCTCCAGTGGAACCAGCTTCCAGTTTGTGTTCGGGAGGCAGACACACTCTCCACATTTAAGAGTAGGCTAAAGACTTTCCTTTTTGATAAAGCTTATAGTTAGGGCTGGCTCAGGTTTGCCCTGGATCAGCCCCTAGTTATGCTGCTATAGGCTTAGACTGCCGGGGGACACCTCCCTGCTCTCTTCCTTCTCTCCCTCTCTCTTCTTCTCCCTCTCTTCTTCTCCCTCTCTATCTGTATGCATTTATGTAAATATATGTTACTAACTCACCATCCGGGGTATCATCCCCGGAGTGTCTGTCTCTCATGTGGCAGGTTGCCACTGATAAAGTTTACGTCAGGATCATGAATCGTGACAGCGCCTGCTGACCTGGTCCTGCTGGACACCGGGAAGCCTTATTGACATTTTCCTGGATTCATCCAAACTTTCTATTTCTTTTTTTTTTTTCCAACACAACATAATTTCTGTCAAATGTTGTATTTGTACTATGTTGTTTATCCTGTACACACGACATCTATTGCACGTCTGTCCGTCCTGGGAGAGGGATCCCTCCTCAGTTGCTCTCCCTGAGGTTTCTTCCATTTTTTCCCCTTTAATTTTGGGGTTTCTTTTAGGAAGTTTTTCCTTGTGCGATGCGAGGGTCTAAGGACAGAGGATGTTGTAACCTGTACAGTCTGTAAAGCACACTGAGACAAATGTATAATTTGTGATATTGGGCTATACAAATAAATTTGATTTGATTTGATTTGACTGTGTCTACAGACGACTGTGTCTACAGACTGTATCTACGTGTCGCAAACGCACAACATCACCAGAGATGTACTCATAAGTTTAAAAAAATGAATCTTAGTAACTGAAATGTCCAATAACTCGACTCTACAGACGACTGTCTACAGACGACTGTGTCTACAGACTGTGTCTACAGACTGTGTCTACGTGTCTACAGACTCACAGACTGTGTCTACAGACGACTGTGTCTACGTGTCTACAGACTGTGTCTACAGACTGTGTCTACAGGCGACTGTGTCTACAGACTGTGTCTACAGACGACTGTGTCTACAGACGACTGTGTCTACAGACTGTGTCTACGTGTTTACAGACTGTCTACAGACGACTGTGTCTACAGACTGTCTACAGACGACTGTGTCTACAGACTGTGTCTACAGACGACTGTGTCTACAGACTGTGTCTACAGACGACTGTGTCTACAAACGACTGTGTCTACAGACGACTGTGTCTACAGACGACTGTGTCTACAGACTGTGTCTACAGACGACTGTGTCTACAGACTGTGTCTACAGACGACTGTGTCTACAGACGACTGTGTCTACAGACGACTGTGTCTACAGACTGTGTCTACGTGTCTACAGACTGTGTCTACAGACTGTGTCTACAGACTGTCTACAGACGACTGTGTCTACAGACTGTGTCTACGTGTCTACAGACTGTGTCTACAGACTGTGTCTACGTGTCTACAGACGACTTGATGTTAAACACAGACAAAACTGAAGTTATTATACTTGGCCCTAAACGCCTCCGAAACGCATTTTCTAATGACATAGAAGCTCTGGATGGCATTAACTTGGCCTCCAGCACCACTGTAAGGAATCTTGGCGTCATCTTTGATCAAGATCTGTCGTTTAACTCCCACATAAAACAAATCTCAAGGACTGCCTTCTTTCATCTACGTAACATTGCAAAAATAAGACACATCCTGTCTCAAAATGATGCAGAAAAACTAGTCCATGCATTTGTTACTTCAAGGCTGGATTACTGCAACTCATTGTTATCAGGTTGTCCAAAAAAGTCGGTTAAGACTCTTCAGTTGATCCAAAATGCAGCGGCACGTGTATTGACTAGAACAAGGAAATGGGATCATATTACTCCTGTATTAGCTGCTCTGCACTGGCTCCCGGTAAAATACAGAATAGAATTCAAAATCCTTCTCCTGACTTACAAATCAATTAAAGGTCAGGCTCCAGCATATCTTAAAGATCTCATAGTACCTTATAAACCAACTAGAGCATTACGCTCCCAGACTGCAGGGTTACTTGTGGTTCCTAGAGTCTCTAAGAGTACAATGGGAGCCAGAGCCTTCAGCTATCAAGCTCCTCTCCAGTGGAACCAGCTTCCAGTTTGTGTTCGGGAGGCAGACACACTCTCCACATTTAAGAGTAGGCTAAAGACTTTCCTTTTTGATAAAGCTTATAGTTAGGGCTGGCTCAGGTTTGCCCTGGATCAGCCCCTAGTTATGCTGCTATAGGCTTAGACTGCCGGGGGACACCTCCCTGCTCTCTTCCTTCTCTCCCTCTCTCTTCTTCTCCCTCTCTTCTTCTCCCTCTCTATCTGTATGCATTTATGTAAATATATGTTACTAACTCACCATCCGGGGTATCATCCCCGGAGTGTCTGTCTCTCATGTGGCAGGTTGCCACTGATAAAGTTTACGTCAGGATCATGAATCGTGACAGCGCCTGCTGACCTGGTCCTGCTGGACACCGGGAAGCCTTATTGACATTTTCCTGGATTCATCCAAACTTTCTATTTCTTTTTTTTTTTTCCAACACAACATAATTTCTGTCAAATGTTGTATTTGTACTATGTTGTTTATCCTGTACACACGACATCTATTGCACGTCTGTCCGTCCTGGGAGAGGGATCCCTCCTCAGTTGCTCTCCCTGAGGTTTCTTCCATTTTTTCCCCTTTAATTTTGGGGTTTCTTTTAGGAAGTTTTTCCTTGTGCGATGCGAGGGTCTAAGGACAGAGGATGTTGTAACCTGTACAGTCTGTAAAGCACACTGAGACAAATGTATAATTTGTGATATTGGGCTATACAAATAAATTTGATTTGATTTGATTTGACTGTGTCTACAGACGACTGTGTCTACAGACTGTATCTACGTGTCGCAAACGCACAACATCACCAGAGATGTACTCATAAGTTTAAAAAAATGAATCTTAGTAACTGAAATGTCCAATAACTCGACTCTACAGACGACTGTCTACAGACGACTGTGTCTACAGACTGTGTCTACAGACTGTGTCTACGTGTCTACAGACTCACAGACTGTGTCTACAGACGACTGTGTCTACGTGTCTACAGACTGTGTCTACAGACTGTGTCTACAGGCGACTGTGTCTACAGACTGTGTCTACAGACGACTGTGTCTACAGACGACTGTGTCTACAGACTGTGTCTACGTGTTTACAGACTGTCTACAGACGACTGTGTCTACAGACTGTCTACAGACGACTGTGTCTACAGACTGTGTCTACAGACGACTGTGTCTACAGACTGTGTCTACAGACGACTGTGTCTACAAACGACTGTGTCTACAGACGACTGTGTCTACAGACGACTGTGTCTACAGACTGTGTCTACAGACGACTGTGTCTACAGACTGTGTCTACAGACGACTGTGTCTACAGACGACTGTGTCTACAGACGACTGTGTCTACAGACGACTGTGTCTACAGACTGTGTCTACGTGTCTACAGACTGTGTCTACAGACTGTGTCTACAGACTGTCTACAGACGACTGTGTCTACAGACTGTGTCTACGTGTCTACAGACTGTGTCTACAGACTGTGTCTACGTGTCTACAGACGACTGTGTCTACAGACGACTGTGTCTACAGACTGTATCTACGTGTCGCAAACGCACAACATCACCAGAGATGTACTCATAAGTTTAAAAAAATTAATCTTAGTAACTGAAATGTCCAATAACTCGACTCTACAGACGACTGTCTACAGACGACTGTGTCTACAGACTGTGTCTACAGACTGTGTCTACGTGTCTACAGACTCACAGACTGTGTCTACAGACGACTGTGTCTACGTGTCTACAGACTGTGTCTACAGACTGTGTCTACAGGCGACTGTGTCTACAGACTGTCTACAGACGACTGTGTCTACAGACTGTGTCTACAGACGACTGTGTCTACAGACTGTGTCTACAGACGACTGTGTCTACAAACGACTGTGTCTACAGACGACTGTGTCTACAGACGACTGTGTCTACAGACTGTGTCTACAGACGACTGTGTCTACAGACTGTGTCTACAGACGACTGTGTCTACAGACGACTGTGTCTACAGACTGTGTCTACGTGTCTACAGACTGTGTCTACAGACTGTGTCTACAGACTGTCTACAGACGACTGTGTCTACAGACTGTGTCTACGTGTCTACAGACTGTGTCTACAGACTGTGTCTACGTGTCTACAGACGACTGTGTCTACAGACGACTGTGTCTACAGACGACTGTGTCTACAGACTGTATCTACGTGTCGCAAACGCACAACATCACCAGAGATGTACTCATAAGTTTAAAAAAATTAATCTTAGTAACTGAAATGTCCAATAACTCGACTCTACAGACGACTGTCTACAGACGACTGTGTCTACAGACTGTGTCTACAGACTGTGTCTACGTGTCTACAGACTCACAGACTGTGTCTACAGACGACTGTGTCTACGTGTCTACAGACTGTGTCTACAGACTGTGTCTACAGACTGTGTCTACAGGCGACTGTGTCTACAGACTGTGTCTACAGACGACTGTGTCTACAGACGACTGTGTCTACAGACGACTGTGTCTACAGACTGTGTCTACGTGTCTACAGACTGTCTACAGACGACTGTGTCTACAGACGACTGTGTCTACAGATGACTGTGTCTAATTGTCTACAGACTGTGTCTACAGACGACTGTGTCTACAGACTGTGTCTACGTGTCTACAGACTGTGTCTACAGACTGTGTCTACGTGTCTACAGACGACTGTGTCTACAGACTGTGTCTACAGACGACTGTGTCTACAGACTGTATCTACGTGTCGCAAACGCACATCACCAGAGATGTGCTCATAAGTTTAAAAAAAATAATCTTAGTAACTGAAACGTCCAATAACTCGACTCAGAGGAGGCAGAACAACTGGGTTTACTTTTTAAGTTAGACATCAGTGTTTCATTAGTTCAATCAGGCTTGAATTTTGCCCCAGAGCAGCGTCCACTAGAGGGCAGCAAGACTGCATTCTCATTCATCTTCATCACAACATCCCACAGTGCATTACAAGTCATTTCAGCTGTTATTTAACTTCACCAGCAAGTTTCATCTCTGAACATCCAAAGTGCGCATGCTGCACGTTATGAAAGATTGAAAACAGCCACAGTACACGACGACTGTGTCTACAGACTGTGTCTACAGACTGTGTCTACAGACGACTTTGTCTACAGACGACTGTGTCTACAGACGACTGTGTATACAGACGACTGTGTCTACAGATGACTGTGTCTACAGACGACTGTAGCGACTGTGTCTACAGACGACTGTAGCGACTGTGTCTACAGACGACTGTGTCTACAGACGACTGTGTCTACAGACTCACAGACTGTGTCTCCAGACGACTGTGTCTCCAGACGACTGTGTCTCCAGACGACTGTGTCTCCAGACGACTGTGTCTACAGACTGTGTTTACAGACGACTATGTCTACAGACTGTCTACAGACGACTGTGTCTACAGACTCACAGACTGTGTCTCCAGACGACTGTATACAGACGACTGAGTCTACAGACTGTGTCTATAGACTGTGTCTACAGACTCACAGACTGTGTCTCCAGACGACTGTATACAGACGACTGTGTCTACAGACTGTCTATAGACTGTGTCTACGTGTCTACAGACTGAGCATTGTACATTTATGTCACGTTCTTTAAGCTTTACCTTACAACCTAATCATTCATCGTTCTTATTGGTACGACTGGTGACGTCATGTTATTCAAGCTTTTCAACGTCCACCTGAGCGGTGTAGCCGTGCAGCGACTTCCACACAAATATGTCCGTCTGCAACCTACAATGAAGTTTATGAACATTGAAAAAGTAAAATACTGTATGAACAAGAAGATTCCTGATCCCTTTCTTTGCTGTAACCTTTTTCCATTAAAGTGACGCTTTTACTTGACTGATCACAAACATAGAGTATGCTACTCTTCTTAAACATGTCAGATTCTGCGTCATCTTTGGGAGAGTTGCACACGAGAGCAGATCTGTGTAATCATTGTTTCTGTCTGGTCTCTGCCCCCGAGATGTTTTCAGTGCATGATTATTGCTTCACCTGATGTTCTCCACTGTGTGATGTAGAACGTTGCAACAGTAAGTAGTAATATACTATACTAACATTAGTAATATCCAGGGAACAAACTCAACTCAAACAAAAGTTTTACGCGTTTTTAGCTTTTTTCATTTAATTTTACAAGGTGCGTCACAGTTTTGTCATCAGATCACACGTATGTGGAAATCTACAAACCTAAATAGCCAAATATTGTGCATCAGATACAACATTTTGAAACATATTTTGAAGTCACGCTGTCATGATATAAACACATTTATAATCAGGGCTGTCCTCGACGAAAGAAAATATTTGTCGATTAGTTGAAACTGAGTTTCTGCACAAAGAATCATTTAGAAAGCTCCACTTTATATCTTGTGTTTTCCAGACGTGCTCGTAAATTATTCGGCATGAAAAAAGCTCGACAAAAAAGACCGATGGACTAAATAAACCTTAGTTCACTATAACCAAAACACAGATACAGTCTGCAGACCACACAGCTTACATTTTTATCTTATTTCACACATTTTGATTTAGAAAACTAAAACATTTCCATTGTGACCAGACAGGTGAGTCGCAGCTGTCGCAGGTGTCTGCATCTCCAGTTCGTCTTTGACTCTCACAAACCCGACGTCTCATCCACTGAAGACATCCTTCGGCCTCATTGTCCGGGGTCTGAATCTGAGTCGCTGCAGTATGCTACCAGGGACGTGAGCGCTCCTAAACTCCTGCCCCGTTCCTTCTCCTTCCCAAAATCCTTTGCGTTTGTCAGTCCTTCATCTGCTTCCTCTGTGGTT
The DNA here is from genome assembly GCF_900634415.1 of Cottoperca gobio. Taxonomy (NCBI): domain Eukaryota; kingdom Metazoa; phylum Chordata; class Actinopteri; order Perciformes; family Bovichtidae; genus Cottoperca; species Cottoperca gobio. The sequence continues at coordinate 924,671 of NW_021166920.1, read as the reverse complement.
TTAACACGCATCTCTCTGGAGTCACTGCCATTTGTCTCTGTGACCTCCTGCCACACCTGCGTTGGCACTACGCTCGGGGCTTCCTCTCCTTGAGCGACCTTTGAAATCTCTCCATCGCACATGTTGATTTCAGGGTTGGACTTTCTGCGCGCGATGGTGGCGCAGGGTTCGGTTTTGATTCCTCCTGAGCGCCTGCAGATCAGGGAGCTGTGCGAGGAGCTCAGGGCTTTGGCCACCGCTGCTTCTTTCCCCTGCAGGCTCAGCTTATGGAGCAGACTGCCTGCAGGACTTCCCGGTGGCGGCGAGGTGGCGGTGAACCACGAACGAGAGGAGATCTCTTTCCGCTTGCTGTGCTGCCTGTCATCATATGCTGAGTAGGGAGGGGAAGAGAGAGACCGTGTTAATATCCATCTGCATACAGTGCAGGTGAATGAATGATGCAACATTGAGTGGGTGTGAAGCAAACATTTAGATTACACATGAGGTGCAAACAACAAGATGCAAAAGCAGGTGCAAACATGTAAGTGGTACAAAACATGATCTGCTGGTGTTTTCGGTCTCTTTAGAAGGTATTTGTGTTAGTTAGCAGGAGATCCATGTAGATCCAGCTGCAGATGAAACATTGGGATCAGTTGTGTATATGTCGGGTAGGAATGGAAGAGAAGCAGCCACGATGAGCTGCAGGCGACAGGCTGCACACGTCCAACTTGTTACTACCCTCTCTGTCGCCGTGTGCCGACTCACGGTGTGTGCAGCATTACATCAGATCACGGTCGCTCACAGGATGATCGTAAAAGGACAATAGCAACACAAAATGTTCTGTCACCACCAGTAAATAGGGTGTCGCCAAATCATAAGGATTACCACTAATATAATCCTTCAGCGTGTGAACTGACGCGCGCACACACCCAGAGATCGCCCTTACAGAGTGCAACGGTGTATAGATGTTGACAAATGTATTAAATAAGTTAGTTTGTGTAACTTTACAGTCTGTTCCTTACAGTCGGGTGCCTGGTATGTGAGCAGTGCTGCCAGTTTCTTGTCCTCCTCCTTCTCTGGCAGCAGTGGGATGGACAGGTTTGTCCTCAGCCTCACTGTGTTGTCCTTCTCCTCCTGATCAGCCAGAACTTTCTTCTCTGTCTGTCCAATCAAAGCGGAGGCGTCAGATAGTGACCGTGAAATACAATCTAAAAACATCTCAAAACCTGGTGTCACCGCTTCATGTGCTGCCACGAGTAACTTTCTACTTTTTATTTTGTCTTCTTTGGAACTCTTTGTGTGTCAAAATATAGTTTTGGCACAAACTTGTCTTTACTCCCAGTGTACACAGGTGTGTACAGATGTGAGAGATATACAGTGGGTTATATAGAACAGCTGAAGGTTTACACAAGCAACAACCTCATCTTGTGCAGCCATAATACAGCAGTACCCAACACAAGAGGTATCCTACCCTGAACTTCCTGCGGAGGGAGCTGTTGAGCTGGAAGTCGTCCTTCCAGCTGGACTGGTAGTCTTGTATCTCAGACAGAGAAGGCAGAGCCTTCATAAGCTTCTCCTTGTCTTTCCCTCCGTGGTCAAGTTTGAACATGGGATCCGTCTCCAGTTTCTCCTTCTCTTTGTGCTCTGTCCAGACAGACGGAGTAGAGAGTTCATTAGGAACAGAATACAAGCATGCAAAAGAAAAATCAGGAACAGATTGTGTCCTTGTGAAAAATAGATGAAGACATCTTCGCAGTTTGACATGGGCTGTGCATTTGACTCTGAATGATGAAAAGGGAAAGCCTCTGTATTGTTGTCATGCCGCTGATTTCCAGAAGACACACAGGAGTGAGCAAAGTTGATCTTTTGATCGATAACAAACATGAATCCGCTACCTGTGGTGAGGATCTGCTCATTGTCAGCCATGTCCCAGCGTTCCTCCTTCCTGCTTGCCCCGATGACTATTACATAGTCGCAGGTCGCCGGATCTGTCTGCATCTCGATGTAGTTGACACACAGATGGCATTTCATCCTAAATCTGGTCGAGGATGCAAAAAGAGATGCAAAGGTCTTAAATTCTTCATTTTAACATTGAATCACTTCGTCAGAGGTTCATGCGTGCACCACACTGTGTAGAGTGTGGCGCGGTACATACAGTCCGCCTGCGTTTACCTATAGATTGGCGTGGTGTAGTAGTTCCCCACTTTCTTCTTCTCTGCATTGTACCGGACCCCTATGCAAGCAGAACATCAGTGTCACAGAAATGAGAAGCCACTCTGAGACTGAACCGGACTAAAAGGAGTCATGTTCTTACCCATGCCAATGTGATTTTTGCAGCCATCACACCAGATGTTGTAGGGCATCTCAAACCTTACAGGACAAAAAGATTAAACGGTTGGAACTTAAACTGAGTGTCAATGAAAACACCGGTTCTGATAAAGCTTCTTAGCATTTTATGTTTTATATACTTCATTAAAAATAATGGCAATTATTTGTAATTGTTCATGTCTCTGTTTATTAGGTTCATGAGACATGCACTCTCATATTCATCCGTTTATTCTAGATTTTAATATTAAAGTAAAGTACTTGTTAATTGCTTGTACAAATGTCTTTTGGAAAGGATCATTTACAAAAAATAATACATTTAAAATATAGACATCATAAAATTTGAAGCATCAGTTAATGATTTGGTTAATGTAAGGTTGGTGTACTAACCTGATAATGAGGATGCCCTGGGACAGTTTCCTGGCCCTCTCCCGCAGAGCGTGAGTTTTGTGGTAGCCATTGAGGGATCCGTGCTAAAGACAAAGAATGATGGAAATGTGAAGTCAGTATGTCTACATAAAAGAGACCAACGCACACACTGGTCTGTGTGATCACACACACACACACACACACACACACACATTACACACCTTGGCTGGATCAAAATCCGGAGGGTAGTATTTGTTTGTTCCTTTTCTTTCACCCTGTCAAGACAATAGTGTGTATATATATATATATATATATATATATATATATATATATATATATATATATATATATATAGGGTATATTGTTAGGGAAGAGTACACATTGAGTATTTAAACATATTATATCCTTGTGATTATTTGTATCACATCATGACTTACCATAGTGACGACTGGATCTGCACACTAGTATTAGATTCACCCTTTTAAAGCAGATAAAACAAGAAGTCAGATTACATGCAAACATATTTTAGCAGATTAATTCAGCCACTTAAGTGTGTGTCGTTGGAAACATATACACACACACACACACACACACACACACACACACACACACACACACACACACACACACACACACCATTTAATGAGAACATTTGGAAAAGCTCATCAAGTTGAAGTGTCCAACTAATGTAGGTGTAAAGTTAACAACGTTAAGCCCAGCAAACTAATAAACAAAGTGTAAACTATAGCTACAACAAATGTATGTGGCTGAACACCGGTAGGTTAGCTAAACACACTCGCTTAATGTCTTATAGGTGAGTGAAGTGTGGGCCAACTGTTAACGACCAACATGAGCTACACTGCTTCACAAGGTGCAGTATAACAACACCTTAAACGGACAGATGTGATCATAGCAACGCCTCGGAGCTAAAGCTAAGCTAGCATTAGCTACAGCTAGCTTGCTATGTGACGTTAGCCTCATCTACGTACTCACATGAACACCATGTAGTTTAATAACAACTGCGAACAAAACTATTGCTAGTTTCTTCTCTTTGTTATGCTCTGCTGTCATATTGTCCCTTGAACACACACACACACACACACACACACACACACACACACACACTAAAACATACTTACAAACGCTCTTGTAGCCGCACCAACAACCATCCACTCAACACCAGCGGGCCGATGGGTAACAGACACGTGATTTCCGGTTCCGGAAGTCGCGTCACTTTGCAGAGGATTGTGGGAAGTAGCGGTGTCGGAACAGAAAACGTGTTAAGAAAAACTATGTTCAACCTGTTAGCCGTCAGTCGTTAAAGCCGCAGAAATGGAAACGAAGACGGCGCCGCTTAAACGGTATATCTGCTCGTTCACCGGCTGCTCGGCGGCTTATAACAAACAGTGGAAACTGGACGCTCACCTGTGTAAACACACGGGAGTGAAGCCGCACACCTGCGAGCGCGACGGCTGCGGTAAGTCGTTCTGCTCTCCCTACCACCTGGCGCGACATGCACTCATTCACAGCGGCGAGAAGCCCTTTCAGTGCACCGAGGAAGGCTGTAAAGAGTCCTTCACCACCAACACAAACCGGGCCAGACACATCAGCCGCAGACACGCACAGGAGCAGAAGAAGTATGTTTGCAAACTTGAGGGCTGTGGGCTGGAGTTCAAGAAGAACAAGCAGCTCAAGTCCCATATGTGTGAGCAGCACACCCAGCTGCCCCCTTACAAGTGCACTTATGAAGGCTGCCAGATGCGATTCACAGTCCCAAGCAAACTGAAGCGACACGAGAAGGTGCACAGAGGGTACCCCTGCAAGGAGGAGGGCTGCAGCTTCACAGGAAAGACCTGGACCGAGTACCTGAAGCACAGGAAGGAGCAGCACAGGCGCACTCTGAAGTGTGACCAGTGTAGCAAGGTTTTCAAGGACTCCTGGTTCCTGCAGCAGCATCAGCACATCCACTCTGAGACGCGGGTGGTCCTCAAGTGCCCCAGGGATGACTGTGACCGGTCATTCACCACGATCTTCAACCTGCAGAGCCACATCAGCTCCTTCCACGAGGAGCTTCGGCCCTTCGTCTGCACCCACGCAGGCTGTGGGAAGACTTTCTCCATGAGGCAGAGCCTGCAGCGTCACAGCATAGCCCATGACCCGGAGAAGAAGAGGATAAGGAAGCCTAAACCTAAAAGATCTCTGGCTTCCAGGTTAAGTGGTTATAGTGAAACAAAGAGAGTGGTCTTCAAAAAGCGCAGGCAGCCTGACTCCCTCAGAGAATCTGCTGCTCAGAACAAGACTGATCCACCTGGTCCTGTTGAGTTGGTGTCCCTCCTGCAGGACACGTCCTTGCTGTGCAGCCCTGCTGTGGACACGCATGAACTTACTAATGTCCTGACATCACCTCTGACAGTGTAGACTCAAGCGATGGGAAAACATTTATGATTTATCATCTAACTTGGTTGTTGGAGGGCTTTGTTTGCATTAATTAAGTCCACCACTGTTAATTGTTTTCCTTATTTTGGATATAAACTGGTGACAGTTTAGTTGTTGTTGTTTTTAGGTTCCAGAGATAATTTATTTCTGAAAATAAATCCTGAATGAAGCACAGCAAGAAATTGTTCCTTGGAACTAAACCTGTTCCGTCCGTCTCGCCGTCGTCCACTGCAGTTTCTGTCTAAAAGATTTTTGGGGGATTTTTCTGGAGCCATTAAATCTCTGTGTGATTTATTTCTAAGAAAATATTTTGTCCATGTTGCTCAGTTAACACCAGTAAATCTAATCTGTATTATAAAATGTCAGACGGTGTTTGTTTGAATAAAACCTGTTGATGGATTTATTGTGTGTGAATTCTTTAAAATATTTAAGGGCTGAAATCCTGTCTGGAAGGATCACTTTGAAACGAGTTATTTCAGCTGTTTATCCGTCCAACATTTAACAGTTGTGTTAATGACATCACCTGAGATTAATGGACAACCTGCTCGGCCGCCTGCAGAATCTTTCACGTGTTTGTTAAAGATGCAAATGTCGAACTACACAACTGGAAATAAGATTATTTTTGAAACTCAAAATGTCCATGTCTGTAAAACATCTTGTGCTGTTGTGTAGTTTACTAAACTAAAATGTCTCTTGAATATTTGCTTATTTATACGCTACATCAATATACTTATACTTTCTCTTATTTGATCACAACATAATTTCTGTCAAATGTTGTATTTGTACTATGTTGTTTATCCTGTACACACGACATCTACTGCACGTCTGTCCGTCCTGGGAGAGGGATCCCTCCTCAGTTGCTCTCTCCCTTTAATTATGGGGTTTCTTTTAGGAAGTTTTTCCTTGTGCGATGCGAGGGTCTAAGGACAGAGGGTCTGAGGACAGAGGGTCTGAGGACAGAGGGTCTAAGGACAGAGGGTCTAAGGACAGAGGGTCTGAGGACAGAGGGTCTAAAGACAGAGGGTCTAAGGACAGAGGGTGTAAGGACAGAGGGTCTGAGGACAGAGGGTGTAAGGACAGAGGGTCTGAGGACAGAGGGTGTAAGGACAGAGGGTCTGAGGACAGAGGGTGTCGTATCCTGTACAGTCTGTAAAGCTCACTGAGACAAATGTTTATGTTAATTTGTGATATTGGGCTGTATAAATACATTTGTATATACAGTTTTCTGCTATTGTGTCTTTCTTACAGTTTATCTCCTGAAACGTTCACGTTATATTTACGTGCTTTGAATGTTGTAAACATGTTTCCACTGAACATATTACACGTCACTGACAGTAGAGCATCTAGAATAGTTTCATCATGTGGTTTGTTTCAGCTCGATCCCTTAGTTCCAAATATTCTAAATCTTAAAGGAATAGTTCACTCTGGAAATGACCGTTTGTACATCAATCACTCACCGTGTTACCTTGAAAACTTTGTTTTTCTCACATGCCTCCACGGAAACAAAGTTGTGTCGAGCATTAATGTGTGATTTGTTTTATTTTGCGTATCATTAATTGTATAAATGTGGCTTGTATGAAATGAAAAGGCAGCTCGCCTCAGCCTACCACTTTCATTTTTGTAACATTTTCTGTAATTCATACCAGAATCTGCCTCCCGCCTTTATGAGCGCACAGCGGCCTGGAGTAGATCCTGAAGTTAGCGCCTCAATGAACTGAATCCACAATCATGAGATGCAGCAGACCCACTGCTCTACAGACTTTGCTCTGCTGACACGTGTCTCTCAACGTCATGCCATCAGGGTCCAGGAGTGTGCAGCTGATGTCACTGACCTGCACAACTGCAGTTGTGTTGCGTTTTGTCAGTGAAGCCACCCGCTGCACACATCGGCTGCAATGAAAACCTGCAGATTCTCGTTGCCTCGATGACACGCGGTGGATTTACGGCGTGAACAGGAGCAGCTCCGTGCGAGTTTGAGATTCCGAGGCTAAATCCTCTGTGAATATTTCCCGTTACAGGAAGGCTGCTCCCTACATTCCTGCCCCGCGCGGCTCAGACGAGCCCTATATGGACTGACTGTCTGACCAGCACAGAAGACCTCATACAGCTCTAATGTAACATGGTCACTGTAATCATTTCCTCTTTTTAAGACCTTTCTACGTGTCTGTTGGAGAGATGAAAACCCGAATTCCTCATGTTGAAGAAAGGCTTTAGATTAGATCGTCATCTTAAAACACATAGTTTAATGAGTCTAATCTGCCGTCACGTTGTAACATTTTGGTTAAAACATCACTTTGGATTAAGATTTAGCTACAAACTAGTTTTGTGTCTTTGTGGCCTCTCTGAGAATAAAACCTTTTTCACATAAAAACCTTTAAATCTCACAGTTTTTCCAACTTGAACCTCTTCATGCATATATATATATATATATACCTCTCTTGTTCTATTTTTATATCTCCATATCAGTGTTGGCACTAACTCAGGCTACATTTAGCCCATGTGGAGTCATGCCTGAGGCTCAGCAGTCTGGCTGTCGGACACAGATTAAAGCTGTATATCATATCTTTATCTTTAAGTACTTCACCGTGAAGAAATACATTCTAACAGACTATATGACCGTCAGCGGGTGTATTCAGTTAATTCAGTTGTATCGCTATTTTAGAGTGAATTCTGGAAGGTAGAATTCCTTTGGGATTACGAAAAATAGTCTTTGTACAGTATAAACTAAAACCCATACGGAATAATGGAACCTCCATAATTAGCTTTTATTTTAAATGTCAAGTGAAGAATTGATGTACATTGTTCTGATCGATGGGATAGACGCACAGGAAGCAGTACATCATACAAAAAAAGGTATGTCTGCTTCATGAGACTGAACGTCCAGGAATGTGCCAGAGGAGCTGGGAGGAGTGATTCTCCCTAAAGATCTATGATGCCTCCAGAAAGATTTAAAATAGGACGAGAGACGATTGTGACATTTATGTAAGCAGAGGTTAAAAAAGCTGCAAGGTCACTGTTAGAAAAAGAAAGTGTGACATCGGGGAGAAAGTGGGTTGGAAAAAAACAACGAAGAACGTCCTGTCAAGTATCACATTCATCTTAGAGCAAATAAATCTTCAGCCACACTTGCATATCTGCGAGGCTGTAATCGTAAGATCAATGCTAACGTTTGCTAATTAGCACAAAACATAAAGTATCGCTTAATAAGTCGATTATATGTTTGACATCCTCTGAGGAACATGAATAATCCAAAGTTGTTTATATTCTACATGAACGATATTTGAAACGTGCCCAACATATTATTTATAAGCTCACATGCTTTTAAAACTTTCACATTTGGTTGGCTTTAAAACGGCACAATTAATGTACAAAGTACAAAATAAGATGCAGTCAGTATGAAGGAAAAGAGATTTGAATCTTTTACAAACGCAAAACAAAGATGTGTAACAGTCAAAGGAGGTAACTAAGGTAAATAAGATGATCATTTGTGTATGAGTTTTAGTTTGGGACTATTTAGGAATATATGTCATACATACATGTTATTATTCATTTTTTATTTTGTACATTTAATGACAATTATACAAAATGTAAAAAGGGTAGGTGTAATAAGACAACTTATTATTTATTTAATATTATTTATATGTGTGCTTGAGTTGTATAAGTTTGAAAATGACCGAAATAAACTACACACACACACACACACACACACACACACACACATATGGATCCCATATGTAAACCTATAATGTCGCTTTGAGATCTTAAACTGCCTAATATCCATTAAAGGTTACCTACTTTGTTTTAAATGTGCGATAACTATTTTGGCATAAAGACCCTGTCACACATCTCCGTACGACAGAAACGTGTGCTGGCGTATATGAACATTTGTCAGAGTCCAAATACGTCCAACTTTTCATCGGATCGGAAAAGTGAATGTATACAGATACGCATGTCTAACCTATTGATAGAGTATCACTTACTAATACACAATGTATCAGACGAATACCCAACGAATGCATAACGTATACAAAAATATCGGCAACACGCTGGTGTACGTTGATATAAGGTAAGGTGAATCCTACAGCCAATGTATTGATAACGAGTGGATAACCTGTTCCTACCCGATGTTAAGATGATGCCTGACGACGGAGTAACTTATTAAACGTGTTTCTACGTACAGCTAGCGTTCACCATGTTAGCCGTTCTCCAGCATCAGCATGACGTGAACCAGACGGAACTTTTCCAGCTCCGTTGTCCAGACGCTCTGACACGTTTTAAATAAGTAAGTGATACGCTATCAATGTTTGACATACGTATAATAATTTGTTATGTGTTCGTTATGTATACGTCAGCTACAACACCGCTGTGGAGAAGTTGGACGTATTTGGACTCTGACACATTTTGAGCTACTGTTCATATACGCCGACATGTTTCTGCCGTACGGAGCTGTGTGACAGGGTCGTATGTCTGGCGTGTCGTCTGCCTCCTTCAAATGATCACAACTTACCCTTAATTTATATCAACGTATTGCCGATATTTCGTATACGCTGGCATACGTTTCTGTCATACGGATATGTGTGACAGGGTCTTTAGACCACATGTCACTTTTTCAAATGAAGGGTATCTGGTTTTGGAACAGCATCAGACAGGTTACATTAAAAAAAATGTGTTTCTCTTTTTAATTATTATTTTTTATACAGAAATTGACGCCACCTTCTTCCATTCCTGTCTTCTGACAGCACTGAATACCAGACTGGTGCTTTAGGCTGTAATCCAACGGGTTTGCTCTATCTCCACTGTATTTCTCCCACCACCTCCTCCGCTTTCCTTCTGTCTCTTCATCTGTCGCTTGGCCTTCATCCTCCCGTCTCTTGGAGAGGTGGAAGGAATGTGTCAGGCCCTTTACCCTTTTGTGTTCTTGTTTGTGGAATGGATGCTCTCCGTGAGAATAATTGAGCTTGCTTGTGCACAGCAGAGTTGCAGGTTGACAAGAGGCTTTAATTGTGACGGTCCAGTAGAACATCTGGGTGTGGTTCTGTGTCGTGCACCGTCACTATATTTACTGCAACACCAGGCTAATAGAGGAGAGGCCCCACCACCTCTCCCAGGAGCAAGACACAGACTGTTGAGCCTCTTTTGTGGTTGTGTGTCTTTGCAGCTGTTATGTATCTCTTTGTAGTCTTTTTGTGGCCATTTTATGTCTGTTTTAAGTCATCTTTTTACTCTTTGTAGTTGTTTTGTGTCTCTTTGTAGTTACTCTGTGTTTCTTTGTAGTTGTTTTGTGTCTCTTTGTAGTCTTATGTGTCTCTTTGTAGTCATTTTGTGTCTCTTTGTAGTCTTATGTGTCTCTTTGTAGTCATTTTGTGTCTCTTTGTAGTCTTATGTGTCTCTTTGTAGTCATTTTGTGTCTCTTTGTAGTCTTATGTGTCTCTTTGTAGTCTTATGTGTCTCTTTGTAGTCATTTTGTGTCTCTTTGTAGTCTTATGTGTCTCTTTGTAGTCTTATGTGTCTCTTTGTAGTTGTTTTGTGTCTCTTTGTAGTTGTTTTGTGTCTCTTTGTAGTTGTTCGTGTCTCTTTGTAGTTGTTTTGTGTCTCTTTGTAGTTACTTTGTGTCTGTTTGTGGTTATTTTGTGTCTCTTTGGAGTCTTATGTGTATCTTTGTAGTCATTTTGTTTCTCTTTGTAGTTATTTTGTTTCTCTTTGTAGTTGTTTTGTTTCTTTTTGTGGTTATTTTGTGTCTCTTGCTGGTGATATTTTGTATGTGAAGGCCATGGGGGCCCCTGGCACTTTGGGTCCTTGGGTCTGTGCCCGGTAGGCCTGTACAGTAATACAGTAATGTGTTCACTTGTTAAAACCATTCAGCCTTTTATATTTCACATTAATCTGTTAACGTCCCATTTGTGAGACTTGAAAATATATATATTTTAATTGTAATTTAAAAAGTAGATAATAAGTAGTTACCAAAATAAAGCATGAAGTACTTTCTGTAAAGTTAGAGTCAGACGTATTGAGTGGACGAGGTTATAACTGAGGAAGAGCTCACTTCATTTTTAATGTCTAACTTAGTGCAGTCTCAAAAACTTTTTCCTTGAAAGAATTATTGAAATTCCAGGCAGTAAATTTCATGGCTTAATATTTGTTCAAGATTTAGGGATGATGCCTTTGTAATTCATATCAACGGAGCTATAATATGTGAGACATTGGGCTGTTTAAACATAATAAATAATCTTTAAATCTCATTTGACACACTCCTCATGTCTGAACACAACTAAGTGAAGCCAGGAGTCATGAACACATGCAGTAGAGACACTGTATTACTTCCCTGCATTTATTCAATAAGATATACAATGATTGACTTACTCTTTTTCACTTTTCTCTAATTCTTTAGCTTTTTTCAACTTCAGGTTCTACCTGCCTTTTCTTGTTTCGACATTACAAGTCATTTGCATTTTTCTGTTTGACCTGGTCTGTTTGAATTCGGTTTAGAATTCAGTTGATTTGTAATAACTTTGGTGATCTCCTGACTTTTCCTTCTTGGTCATTTTGGGTGAAATGTCTCAACAACTAAAGGATGAATGGAAACATTCATGTTCCCCTCAGGATGAATCGGGACAACGTTTGGAGATTTCTTGACATTTCCTCTCGTGCCAACGTCAGGTCAAAAACTCCAAATACCTGACAAAACTAGTGATATGTTCGTCAGCTGTTCTGTGTGTAGGGTTTGCGTGCTAAAACACTAAACTAAGACTATAGCTGCTAAAGAACATCATGAGTATCGTCATTGTTAGCATGTCGCCCTTGTTAGTGACGGCCGGCATGTGTTGTTAAATATACCAGGCTGCTGTTCTACTATCCCTTTGTGTCTCTTTGTAGTTACTTTGTGTTTCTTTGTAGTCATTTTGTGTCTTTGTAATTGTTTTGTGTCTCTTTGTAATTGTTTTGTGTCTCTTTGTAGTCATTTTGTGTCTCTTTGTAGTTACTTTGTGTTTTTTTGTAGTCATTTTGTGTCTCTTTGTAGTTATTTTGTGTTTCTTTGTAGTTGTTTTGTGTCTCTTTGTAGTCATTTTGTGTCTCTTTGTAGTTGTTTTGTGTTTCTTTGTAGTCTTATGCGTCTCTTTGTAGTTGTTTTGTGTCTCTTTGTAGTTGTTTTGTGTCTCTTTGTAGTCATTTTGTGTCTCTTTGTAGTTGTTTTGTGTCTCTTTGTAGTCTTGTGTCTGTGTAGTTGTTTGTGTCTCTTTGTAGTTGTTTGTGTCTGTGTAGTTGTTTGTGTCTCTTTGTAGTTGTTTGTGTCACTTTGTTAAATATACCAGGCTGCTGTTCCACTATCCTTGTTCTTATAGTGAAACCCTTTCAAACCCACTGTGTGAACCAACACTGTAAGATATGGAGCAGCGCAGGACTAAAACTATTTTAAATGTTTAGCAACTCACAGACGCTTTCATATTTTCAGTTACATCAGTTGATAAAAAAGGTGTCCTGAGGTGTCTGACCTGCACCTGGAAGGCAGAAACAGGCTCCAAATATGCACTTTCTTGCAAACTCCAAATTCCATTCACTGCCTGCTTGGGCCCTATAACCGTTACATGATGCATATTCTACATATTCTACATGTCAGCCACACATTGCTGATGAAATCCCTCGATTTATGGAGCAGCTCAAGACACGAGTCACCCATTGTGGAATGTCTGCTGAAACCGGCCCGTTGTGATCTAATTATAACCCAACTTTCTTATTTGGCGGTTAACCTTTAACGTTTCTTTTATCGATCCTCAGTAACGTTTACGATAAGAAAAGCTGAAAACAACGTGGGGCCTATTGTGAGACATTCCACAATGACTCATCTGACTCTTTTTTCCCCCTTCCTTTACATTTCCTACATGGATAAGTTATTTTGTTTATGTATTGATAAAAGGTCTTGGCTGTGTGTCTAGCTCCCAATCTACTGATTCATTTATCACACATAATTCTCAGCATCAATGTGACATCACTGTCCACTCCTTAGCAGCTTTTAAGAAGCCCCAAACCTTCGGCAAATCCATATTGCCAGGGGCCAACATCCTCTGGAAAAACATCTGGGGGAAACTCAACAATAAACCAGTGATTTACACCAATTAGATAATCTCAACAGGACAAATTCTGGGTCAAGCGCCCGCCTGCCCTCCTACGCTCCCTGTCAGGCTCAGGTGAGTGGGATAGTCTGTTGGCAAGTAACGGGTTAGCGTCTGTCTCCCCCCTTACACCTCCTCATCTCATCCCTTCACCCCCCTTCATCTCCGAGGGCTATATATTGGAGGTTGTGACTCGTCTGCATCTTCAGCATCACGCAGACATTCGCAGACATACAAACACACACGTGTCTGGTTCATTTTGAGCGGACGAAGAGCAGACTCCAGCGATGAGGTCCCTTTGGAAGCTGCTTGTGATTCTGTTTTGCGTCCAGAGGGGCGAGGGCCGCTGGCTGAGATCACTGATTGGTAAGTGCTGGCTGGAGGGAAGGTTGTGACCTATGACCTTTTGGCTAAAATGTAGTTTTTGCTTGCTTTGAGAGAAATTGAATAAATATTGTGTCTTGACTTAGATATACTAGACTTTAATATACGTCACTTATTTTCAGCCTCTCAAGAAGTTTTTCATTTTTAGTTTAGATTCTGAATAAGTGGGGACGGAGGTTAAGCTTCATGTAAGCAACTCATCTACTGTTAATTCTGTTCATCAGATGTGTATTTAACTTGTTCTGCCTTTTCCAGATCAGAAACAAGAAACAGCATCTCCACGCACGTCCCCAAACGAGGGGACGAAGAGAAACGGAGATCCAGCGGCAGAAGCTCCTGGAGTCGCGGCATCACCCGGTCACATCACCCCGGCCCGGTCACGCCGCTCCGCTCTCGACTCCCAGTGCGGCCTGCGCTCCATCCTGCTGCAGGTTCGGAACCTCGGGCTGGGCTACAACTCAGACGAGACCGTCCTCTTCAAGTACTGCAGTGGGACGTGTCCCCATGTGCGCTCCAACCACGACCTCACCCTGACCAACCTGCTGCTAAGTGGGGTGCTGCCTCAGCCAGCACCGGGGGAGCTGTGGCACAACCCGCCCTGCTGCAGGCCCACCCACCACGAGGACATGGCCTTCCTCGATAACTCGCACCGCTGGCACAAGGTGGAGAAGCTGTCGGCCGCGGGCTGCAGCTGTGTCGGCTAGACGGCCGAGCGACGGTGAGATGGTACGGGTGTGTGATGTTGTGATGTTTGTGAGGACACGTTTGCTGGCAGGTTCTATTGTAATGTCTGCAAATGAAGAGTTATGTTCCAAAATGACTTCCAGTTGAAGAGGCTGAAAGCTATTCTTATCAAGTTATTTATGTCAGAATCAATGAGCACACATTTATTTTCCCGTTTCGTTGAGTGAAATGCTCTGACTTCACCTGGCGATCTAACGGGCCTCAGTAGGATTAGAGTTTTATGACTTTTGGCAGCTGCGAGCGTTAAAGAAACGACTCCCACAGCAGTCGAGCTGAAAATATGGCTTTTTTTTGTTCGTGCATGAACAGTTTGCATTCTGGAAAAGGGAGTTTTTCATCTGACGTTTTCTATAAATACATAATTAAGGAAATAGAAATGAGCTTTGCAAATGTTAGTACTTTAGAAAATAAATGATATCAACTGTTACGAATGTTGATCTTATGAAAAGGTCTAAAAGGGTCAAACTGACATGATACAAGCTACTTGAGTATTTTTGTAAATAAGCTGACATGTATTTATTTAAACTCTTCAGTGCAATCGTTAACAGAAGGGATTATATGTACGAAGCTGCGTCGACACACCTTTCGGCAAACGCAGCCGCGTGAAGTTCTTCACGATGCAGATTATTCGTCAACAGCTACAGTTTAAAAGAATGTATTTATGTAAGATAAGTTATTTATTTATTTGTTGCCACACTTTTGTCATGCTGATTAACTTATTTTGTAATATGTTCATTGTGCGTACGTGATAATAAAGATCAACTTGTACAAATACAGTGTCGGGTGGATCAGTGTGAAGAGAGACGTTACAGGATGTGCTGTCGTTTATACAACGACATATTTATTCAAGGTTTTGTACAAAAATAGAAGTTTTGCACACGTACAGAGAAGAAGTCTTCCTGTCACCATAACGTTGATCAGTTCTTCTCACCAAGCAAATGTAGCTTTTGACTATTGACTATCGCCTCCTCCTCCGTCTCCTCCGGCTCCACCCCCCACACCTGGACGCGCCCCTCCATGGCTGTGAGGAGGAAGGTCTCAGTGGGGTGGAAGGACAACGACTGCACAACAGCTTTCCCCACCGGCAGCTTCAAGGACAAAGATCCCTGGAGGTCAGAAAACAACAAAGGCGTTCAGTACACTTCATGTGTGTTTCATGACACCAGGTTAAAGTCTCGAATCTGGGAGATGAAGGTCGTTCATGTGCCGGTGGGATGTCCCGGAGGTTACAGGCTGTTCTGTATTAGGGTATTATCGGGGATGCAGCCTTTTGCAATTATGCACCAACGCTATGGAACACTTTACCTGCAGACATTAGGGAGGCAAGCTCGCTCACTATCTTCAACAGTAAAAACATATCTCTTCACTTTAGCCTTTTAATGGCGAGTTATTACTGGTGTAACATTGAATGTGTAACGGTAACTAGGATCAAGCCTGAGATCAGACAGACGGTGTTACCACGGGAACAAGAGGAAGCTCCTCTGATAGATGTGTTTCATGTTCTTTACACAATTAATGGAAAAGTGAAAGAATAAAGAATATATTGGAGAAGAACTGTCTTTAACCGATAGGTTTAATAAAACTTAACAAACTGGTTTGTTTACGAAGCTTTAACCAAGAGAATGTGGACTCACGGAGACGTCTGTGTTTTATACGTTAAAGGTCAATAAAGAGTTTGACAACGACGACCAGGAATGTGTAGCAAAGGGAGTAAAGCAGCTGAAGGGCCACAGGGGCCCATTGTGGATCTCATGCTTTCAACATGTGGCTCTGACAGTTTAAAACATTTGTGCCAATGTTATTTTATATTATTTTAATTCTGCTATTGTTATAATGGTACTTCAGACTCATTTACATCTACACTGATTATTGTTCTGTAAATGCTCTTATTCTGTCCTTGTACTAATTGTTATGTTTCTGCTGTGAAGCACTTTGAGCTGCACTTCTTGTATGAAAGGTGCTATACAAATACAGTTATTATTATTATTATTATTATTATTATTATTAGGAGGTGCACAGTATTAGTGAAGGTTTGCACTGAACTTGCTTCCTCTTTTGTCTGCGTCCACTTAAAGGGACAGTTCACCACAACATCAAAAACACTTAGTTTTTCCTTTAACCAGTAGTACTTGGCACTATCTGGATTGTTTCTGGCGTCAGTGGCAGAGTGCTGGAGATGTCGGCCTTCTCTCCAATACAAAGCAACTAAACCCAACATGTCTCTGTCCAGACATGATGACCCGGCTACTGAAGATAATCCTCAGAGCTTGTTGTGAGCCGTTCCATGTATTCTGAAAGTAACACTGTCCCTTTAAATTCTGTAAAATGCTAAATGCACGTTGAACACAAATGTAAGCACTCACTTCCACCAGGTCCCAGCAGTAGACGTGTCCGTCCTCTGAGCAGCTCAGGACGTGGGTGTCTTTACTGGACAGGCAGCAGTCCAGCTTATAGCCCTTCATCTTGTGTCCCGTGTATCTGAGAGAAACAAAGTGAGTTTAGAGAGATACAGAAGCCACAAACTCAAGGTGCCATTGAACATCAGGTGTGTGTGTGCATGTGCACGAGTATTCTGGTAATGATCGGTCTCAGTTCGGCGTGGGACGATATTAAAACATGTCACGATTATCCTCATATAACTGCCATACAAGATATCATCCCGATTATCATTTAAATATGCGTAAAACTTCTAGCATGGCACTAAAACAAACTGGAATCACTTTAGTTCATGCGTCACGGTATAAATGCTTTCACTGCGTTAAAAGGAAGGTGACACAGGAAACTTGTTTTGACTTGAATCTAGTTCACGTGACCTATAACCCAATGTTCACATGTCCATGTGCACGCTGTACGTGTGAGAGTGAGCAGCACTCACTCTCCCAGCATCTCCCCGGTGCTCTTGTCCAGCAGTCTGACTGTTGAATCCAGACTGGAGGTCAGCGTGCACTGACCGTCCTGACTGAAACACACACATGTGATGGGACCTGCGACACACACACACACTTACAGGTTACAGGGTTCTGCATCTTCCACGACGGCGACTCGGTGAAAACAGTAAAAACATTGCTGTGCTGACAATGAACAAGATTACTGACTGCTGATGAAGTCGACGTGCAGCTGTCCCATCCTCAGGTCGTAGCGCCTCACTCTGCCGTCCACCGACCTGAACACAAGGCGGTTATTCCAAATAGTGACAAAGTGAAATCCAAAAAGAAAACTAAGTAAGTGAAGGGATGATAAAGCTGTGTGTGTATATATATATATATATATATATATATATATATATATATATATATATACACACACTATGTTCACTGTGCTGACCCGGTGAGCAGCTCGTGTTGTGCCACCTTCAGGCTGCTGACGCTGTCTCGAGCCTCGTCCAGAATCTGGATGGCCTCAAATCTTCTGGACCTGGTGTCCCAGCACCGCACTGTCCCGTCGAGGGACCCTGGATGAGGAACACACACACACACACACACACACTCAATGTTTAAGTGATATTTCCCTGTGGGTATTGTACACGGCAGAAGACTCACCAGACAGGATGACAGTTGCCTCCTCGTTGAACTGGACACAGTTGACTTTCTGTGAACATTTGAAAATGTAAAGAAAAGAACAACTAAATGATGGAGACACAAAATGACAAGAAGCTACAGAACATGTAGAGCTAAAAATCTATTTAAACAACAGAGTTGTGTTACAGAACTGACCCCAGCGTGACCTCGGAGTTTGCGAGTGACCTGCCCGGTGGCGACGTCCCACAGGATCAGTGTCTTATCAGAGCTGCAGGAGCAAAGATGGCTGTTGTCATAGGAACTGTTGAAAAAGCCAAAGAAAGATTATTATGACCACATTTCTTTTTCTGTATGAAATGTCTCATCTGTGTATTATTCAAACACACTATCATACAGTAAAGTAAAATATAGTTCAAATTACAGTAACGTCAGTTATGCAAATGATAGGCCTGATGTGAAAAAACAAAAACGTTTATCTTTGTCCCCCCCCCAATATGTTGTCATGTGTGAAAAGACCCAAATGTAACACTACGTCTTGATTATTGTAAGTAATTACATTTATATAGCTATGAGTCTTTCTTTTTCCACTTTTTGAGCATATTGCTCAATGCTGTGACAGTTCTCTCACCCATCGGCATCCAGCACCTCGTATCCATGGCCGCTGTACGTCTTCAGCAGGGTGCCTCGGCTCACACTCCACAGCTTCAGAGATTTGTCGCTGCCACAGGACAGCAGGTAGTTCCCATCAGCTGACGGAGCAGGGAGACAGAGGCAGGTACGAGATGGTGACATTTCATGGACTAAATAAAATAAGCATTACACAATAACAATAAAGGACACCATGTACGTACCTTGTGCTGTTAACTGAACTACTGTCAGACTATATTATATATTATATATGTTTATTATGCATGGACATTATCTTAATCCAGATTCAATCTTGACAAGCTACTTTACTGTGCTATTATGTTATACTATGTTATATTCTATTTGCTATATAAATACAGGACAATACTAAGCATCATTTATTAATCACAGTAAATATTATTCTGGTGTACAACGTTACATATTATTAATCCTACAGTGTCGTGTGTATACTTCTTGTATAGTCTCTATTATTATACTAGCTGTAATCTACCTCTTATTTCTATTTATGTCTGTCTTTCTGCTGCTGCAAACGCCTGAATCCGAATGTGATTTCTCAGTCTCAACATTTGCAATGATACACATTGTGGCTCTTGCTCACCGTTGAAGCGAACCGCTCTGGACGGCTCCTTGCTGACAGTCGATGGTCCTGAGCAGGTGTTGAGGGAGCTGAGGAACCTGAGGTCTGGGCTGAGGGAACGCCATGACACAACCTGTGTGCAAAACAACCACCAACATAAGCAGAATAAGCTTTATTGCCAAGTAGGTTATTTACTTACAGGGAATTTGCCTTGGTGTTTGCTGCATACAACAAACATTAAGAGGAAATAGTCAAGAACATAGATATTGAATAGAAAAATACAAATATGAAGAAGATACTATGACATATATGTACATTATAACTTTACAGTTGTGCAAAAGTATTGCTCAGGGTGAAACATAACTTCACTGCAGTGGTGTAGTTTTATACACTTGTTATCAATAAAGCTTTAAATACTGGCTAACGTTACACAAACTACAGTATAAACTAGGTTAGCATTATGTATTGCCACATGAAAAGTAATGAATTCAGTAGCTTTATCAAGGGAAACAAATGGAATTTTAGTACATAAGTTTATTATTTATTACACGTTGTTTTACTCACTAGATTGAAAAGTGGATTATTTAGACAGAACTAACGTTAGCATGTTTTACTGCACAGCTACTTTATATAGTTTATCATGTTCAACTCACAGTAGTTGTTTCCGTGATACTTAGTTATTGCACTTACTTGAACCGTTTTACCTGAGTTCAATTTCAGGGGAGTGCCATGTTGAAATCCCTCGTGCTGCTAATATTAAATTAATAACTAAATGTTTATCTCCGAGTGTGTCACCATCAACAGCTTCCTCCATTCATTGATCCACCATGTTTGTGAGTACGCGCAATGCACACTGGGATAAAACACTCCTGTCAAAATAAAAGTACGAACGTTCCTCTCCCGTTTAATCTTGGCGTTCAGGTTGCCCAACGCGCTACATTACGCTTATATTTTGAAACTCACCGGATATGGCTGGTCCCTCTACTCCGTTTGTGAAAAGGCCGATCAGCTGTCTTTCGCTCACGGGAGTTTACGTTTCTTGATAAATAAACCATCCCAGGTGGGAATTGTGACACATTATGTCTTCCAACAATATGTCAGACCTGAGGAGACAAAATAAGATTTTACGGTGAGTTTTTTGTACAGAAATAGAGAAGTTGTTCTCGATGGAATTAGCTTGGTTAACGTTAGCTAACAGCTAACTAGCTAACCTTTAACACAAATCATGAGTATATTTTAAAGGGATTAGAGATTATCTGAGGGATTTATACACCACCGAACACGCACAAATTAATGATAATTACGCAATATTTAGTCGGCTGTTAGTGATTAAGTAATCTGTCACTAAACAGCTTATAATTGAGCATATGGGTTGTTTTTCCATCTGTGTTTCATTCATGGTTTCAT